>NW_014333756.1:976263-1055479 GCF_000341935.2 Cephus cinctus | reverse complement strand
ACATTCAACCACAGATTTCATAAAAACAAATTAAATGAAAAATATATATTTTGAAGAAAAATTTACTTTGATTTTTGGTTTGAACTAAATGTGTAACTGATTGTAAGCGTGCAAATGAGGAGGAAATGTTCTTTCCTCATGGTAATCTTTTGTTGTCACGTCTATGATTATCACGGTAGGAAGCTTACGAAATTCCTATTCCAGGTGTTCCGCTTCGTAGTTTCTTGTATCTAGGTGTCGGGCGTGGAAGTTCAGGGTGTCCAGGTGTTCCGCTTCGTAGTTTCTTGTATCTAGGTGTCGGGCGTGGAAGTTCAGGGTGTCCAGGTGTTCCGCTTCGTAGTTTCTTGTATCTAGGTGTCGGGCGTGGAAGTTCAGGGTGTCCAGGTGTTCCGCTTCGTAGTTTCTTGTATCTAGGTGTCGGGCGTGGAAGTTCAGGGTGTCCAGGTGTTCCGCTTCGTAGTTTCTTGTATCTAGGTGTCGGGCGTGGAAGTTCAGGGTGTCCAGGTGTTCCGCTTCGTAGTTTCTTGTATCTAGGTGTCGGGCGTGGAAGTTCAGGGTGTCCAGGTGTTCCGCTTCGTAGTTTCTTGTATCTAGGTGTCGGGCGTGGAAGTTCAGGGTGTCCAGGTGTTCCGCTTCGTAGTTTCTTGTATCTAGGTGTCGGGCGTGGAAGTTCAGGGTGTCCAGGTGTTCCGCTTCGTAGTTTCTTGTATCTAGGTGTCGGGCGTGGAAGTCCAGGGCGTCCAGGTGTTCTGCTCCGTAGTTTTTTCCATCTAGGTGTTAAATGTGAAAGTTCAGAGTGTTCAGGTGTTCCTCTCCGTAGTTTCTTGTATTTAGATATCGGATATCCAGGGTGTTCAGGTGTTACGCTTCGTAGTTTCTTGTACCTAGGTGTTAGATGTGGAAGTTCAGAGTGTTCAAGTGTCCCTCTGCATAGTTTTCTGTGTTTAGGTTTCCTGTTCTGAACCGATCGGCACCAAGATCTATACAATTGCTGTACATGCTGTACAATCCGTGCATTTCTTGATATAAATTTGGTACAAAACCAGTACCAATTTTCTATAGAAAGCATGTTAACAATAACTCGTCAAAAATAATCACGGTAAACGCTTAATAACAAACATACAGCATTAGAATACTATGTGCACGTGCAAAGTAAGTACTTTGGAATTCCTGGCACGGACATGCCAAGTAGTACTCGATAAGGAATCACCTACAGTTTTATTAATTATTAAATCACCATTAAATCGTAATTAAATACGGGAAGCAGTAGTAACATAAAAAAGTAGCGAAAACGTTATAGGAAATATTGAAAATATAATTAAAATGATGGGCCAGTGCTAGATCATATAATAGGAAAACATGTAGTGACTTATGTACTTGGCCTCAATAATATGATATCAATACTTTTTGTTAGAGGAATTCACAGCAATCCTGTACTTGGCGTAGTTTTTTACACGTAAGTGTTTTTTGGGGGATCTATTTTTTAGCTTCGAATCGAGCTCATGGATTTTTTCCACGGGGTCAAAGTTCACTCTGTTCGTGTAGATGTATGTATATAGCCATCTAAGCTTTTTGGCATCATGATTGAAATTCAGAAAACGCCTGTTTAGAAATACCAACCAACCCTGCTTAGAAATATTCTTATATTACGTTCAAGGGTTAATTCGACGACTGATTTTTCCGGTATGAACTTTGACCCGTAGAAATATGTATCACCGACCACGGGATGTTTCGAAAGAACGACCGGTACATGTGTATGATGTAATTATTGGTACTTCGCTGCTGATTAGATGATTGGCTCGTCACATTATCTCGATGCGTGGGATGTTTCTAGTACTCGTGCACCGAAGACGCTCCTGACCAATGACAAATATTTTCTCGTACATTCAACCTCAAGACTTTTCATCAGGCCCAATTGGAAGGAATCATCAAACTCGATGACTCCTCCTTGCGCATACAAATACAATTGGAACTGCAATGATTGTTCGTGACAATTTTTTTTATTTTTACTGTACACTCGCCACGAGAAAGTTTTACTTGGATGGAGAAAAGAAAAAATGTTTAAATTAAAGGCAGAAAGCGTTGGGGTTATGTAAAATTTGGTAATGGACATTCTCGTAACTGGTTTAACGCGCATGCGCGTCTCGTTCATTGTTTGACTTATCATCGTCATCGTCGCTCTTGAGTAATGAAAATCGCATGTGTGTTTCACCGTGGCAGCACAAATGAAAAGAGGTGTACGTACACTCGGATACAGAAAGTTATGAGAGCGTAGATCCCATTTATCTTTTTGTCACTGAATTTCAATCACGAAAGGGATTCGTGAGATCGGGACGAAATTCAGTGACCTGAAGTCACGTGAAATCACAATGCGATACCTTCACGCTTATCACGCGTACAAATCTTAATAATTTCAGACGGGTGATCCGTGAGCACGCGCCTTTTTAAAAAATTACATCTGTTTCCTTGAAAGGTATCGTTTTCTCTTTTATGCCCGCATACAATATTTCCGTACAATTCAATAGCTATTGACACGAATACTAAAATCATTTATGTACTTTTATTAATTAGTCATATAGTACTCGACTGTTTGACAAGAATAAATTCCTAATTCCAGGAATAACAAGTGTCACATTACCGAACCTCGTGACCGCTTCTATATGTATTTCTGACTAATTTTCAGCAATTTGCTGCTCCCTGTACGTCGCTTCGTGACGTATTCCCAGAGACGCCAGTCTCTGGTTTTGGTAATTTAGACCAATTGTTAATGGCGTCCAGTCGCGTTACGTCGTTGCAGTTATTGCCTGCATTAATTCAGGACGTTCGGCAGAGAGGAGGCCTGTCGCTACAGTATATACATATATTCCGTGAATTTTTTAAAGGGGCCATCTTCCTATGACTTATAACGTAAAAGAGTCCCCCAAACGGGATCGACCGTAAGTTCATCGTAAAAACACACCGAAATATTATCAACGGATATTCCATTAGCATCGTCATAAATTCTATCCCATTTCCTACCCTGGAGCCTTAATCTCATTAATAGTCAACGTTATCACGATGTTATTAATAGTCGAGGCGTCAAAATGGACATGAAAAAAAATGTCACTCGTGAAACCTCGCAGCCTTATTAAAGACCTTCGTTAATTATAATTGATTAGGGATAATTAATTATTTTCGCCAGCACGTTAATTGCTCGATAAAATTGCAGCATAGTGAAGGCAGCGTGGCGTAACGTAGAAAGTAAAAGTACTTTCATTCGTCATTTTTCCATACTTATGTATTACTATATCTGTATATATTATATATATATATATGTATATATACCTACGAAAATCGTATACTTTCCTACGATTAAAATTACAAAGAGTTTTTACGAGCCGATAAAGCTTTACGGTCCAGTCAAGAGAATTCAGATAATAGTTTCGTACAATCGGTGTCTACGACTCCAAAACAACTTGCCAGGGTAATCTCAGGGTACTGTGATATACAATTAACTATCCGGGAAAGTTCAGTGAAAACAGTGAAAGCCTATTTTTTCCCTTATCGTCGGACATAAAAGTTAATCCTCATTATAATCATAAAGGACATATAGCCAAGTAACACGCATGTAATTTTGTCACATGGGACACGCGTAACACGCAGCCACGCATATTGCTGGTACTCACGTATGCACCACGTGGGTTGAGTCAGGGGGCAAAGGAGGGTAGTCAAAGAAATCGATTTCACGTTGTCTCCGACAACGCAGAATATTAAAATGACGTATACAAAAATTTTCATACGACCCCGTGCATAAGGTTGCTTTGTGTTCTTGAAAAGTATGAAAATTACGTAAGACTAATATTCGTTCGATCTTTTACATGATTTTTATTTTTCCTATTTTTATAAGCATAAATTGATTTTTCATGGTCATTTTGTCAAGCGACTGTACCGATGCTCAATAATTTGAGGTTACCGTTCACTCTCGACTTCAACAATGCAACGATTCTGGCTGCTATCGAGCCGTACGTTAATGACGTAGCTTTGTAACTGACACACCTGTTTTTAGGGCGGGGAGAGGACACGTGGATCTCGCTATCCTGCTTACGTAAGCCTCAGGTTAAGGATAACGGTACTATACGGATTGCGCAAATCCTCGTGTTTACTATGCTCGAGACAGTACGTTGCTCCGGGCTAAATAGTCTTTGGAGAAACTGTCAGAGTATCCAGAGAGACGGAGACTGCGCGTGCACGACGGACACCTTGTTAATTTATTTTAAACGATATACGTGTCTTGTATGATCGATATGCTAATTTTAGATTAATTATTTCATGAGGACTGTTACGGATTGGTATTTTGTAAGAAGCTAGTAAAACTTTGTGAGAGTAGCTTTAAGGTTTTTGTGTTGCACGTATTCAGTTGATGGATTCAAATATTAATGGCCGTTTCCAACGTTCGCTTGGTTGACGAGTTTCTGACTTGGGTTACTACAGCATTAATAGTAATCTGTAAATCATTAGAACTGAAGGCTTTTCTAATGTCACTCTTGATGGCGGATAGTTAAACGTCTTGTGTACTGTTCTTTTTATTCTTTACTTTACTTTGATATAGGGATAGGCTGTTGGTGAGAGAGCGATAAGAGGTATCTAAAACGAGTGAAATGACCATGTTTGGATTAGGCGATAGACAACAATAGAATTTAGTTAAGTGTTTTTCTTCGTATCCTTTTAGCTGCTGACTGGTAGCCGTAAATACGTAAAACGTTATTCGCTTTCGATAGAGTCTAGGAAACCACTTTATAAGAGTCCTCCGCGTTCGCAGCTATTATGTAATTCGTTCGTGTTAAGGAGGTCCTGCAACGATGATAAACTTCGTAGCCAATTTATAAATTGGGTGGGCGTTCTCGATTCTGCCGGACCGATAGCTTTGTCAACCATGAACTCTTGGCACTGTGCATCATCATAATCTTCTTTATGCGATCTTGAGCCAGTCGGCCATCTTGGCTGGCTGTACTGCACTAACAGTTCGAATCTGACTTATCACGTGTTAACGCAATATTTTCTTCTTTATCGTTACAGACTAAAACAGACGCCGACGTCATAAGTATGATCGCTTACATTCTGATTGTCGTCGGAGCTCTGACGTTTGTCGTCAGCTTTTTGGGATACTGTGGCGCCATGTTTGAATCACGTTGTCTGCTATGCGTCGTAAGTTCGTACTAACGAAATTTAATTTTATAAGCTTTATGTATGAAATTGATAACTTTAAGGGTATGAGAAAAATTTTTATACTCGATTCAGTCTTTTCTTTCGATTTTGTCATTCTTTTGGACTTGACTGTACGCCGTGTTAATAAATTTGTATTTTTGTTTTTTAGTACGGCATTCTTCTTCTATTGGTTTTGATACTGCAGTGCATCGTCGTCGGACTGGCATTTGGATTAAAGGGAGACGTGAGTACAATTTTCAGCGAAGTCACGCTGGTTAATTATTTGGCAAAATGTAAAATTTGTATAAGGCTTCAATTAATTATTCCATTAAAACTTACAGGCGGAGAAGGAGACTCAGAATTTTTTAAAGTCCACCATTAAGCATTACGCTGCTTCCGAGGATCGGACCGAGACCGTGACTCTTGCTTGGGATGGAATTATGACTCAGGTATTAATTTTCTATAAATGTATGATAATACCCGTAATATTAATATCTCCAATATTCAAGTGTACTGTTTAAAATAAATTTGATTTCTCGATTTTAGCTTCACTGTTGCGGGGTTGATAATTATGAAGACTTTCGGGACAGTGCCAATTGGGCGGGAACTGGCAAGCGGGTTCCAGAAGCTTGTTGCATAATGGAAAACGGCCTGCTGAAAGATTCAAATTGCCCGCTAAGTCCAACAATGGCGAATTCCTATTATCAGACGGTAAGACAAAAGAGTCAACGATAAAATACTCCTTTCTTCAGATTCCTTGATTGGCTGTAATCCTTTCACAGATTTTTTCTTCTGATATATACTCGTGACGCGGAACTACCTCCTAGCGAATGAACCTATAGAAATAAATTGGATTAATTGTTCCTCTCTTTTTTATTCATCCACTTTGGTTTCTTTTTTATGTCACTTTCACTTATTACTTCCTACGGCTTTCTCGTTAGTCGCTTTATTTCCCCCTTCAAACTGTGAAAAGTCAACCAGTCATTAAAGGTCGTCAATGACTCATTGCCTTGTGAACTAGAAATTCATTTACTTTTTTTTTTCCTATACAGGGATGCTATAAGGCAATAATTACCACTATCGAAGAAAATGTTGCCATTGTCATTGGAGTTGCTGCTGGCCTGGTATTCGTGGAGCTGCTTGTCATCGTCCTTGCTCTTTACTTGGCCTGTTGCTACTGGCGCCCACAACATGGTAGGCTCGGTGTTAAAGTCAGTTTTTAAATTATGTTTGTCGCGTGTGCACCGCGTGCTACTCATTGACAGAGTGAATTTACTCAAAAATTCTTAACGGTAAACGTGGCATATTTAACCCTTTGCAGTTTATCGATGCGTAGAGCTACCTATCAAGGAGTAAACGTCAATTGGATCGGAAATGGTTTTAATCGGCAATACATTATCGAGGAGCACTCCTTTTACCCGGATTCTGTATATACCTTGTTCTCCGGAATCTACCCGGAAGCACAGATCATAATCGCACTATTGAAAAGCGTTCGTCAAAGACTTCTACTACTCTTTCATGGAAGTAAAGCAATAATCGAGTCACGCGTGCATGCTAATCTTGGTAAATTCGCGTCGATTGATGGCTTTTTTCTTTTTCTTTTCTTTTATATGATCATTTAGCTTGTACGACATCGAATGTCCGAGTCCGTCTCCGTCCTCGACCTTAGAAAACATTGAGACAGTCATGATAACCTGGTTACTACGATAATCTCAGTTATTAATTATCTATCAGCTTGTTTTATTAATAATCTTATCATTCCGTGATCCTGTTACAAGACCAACAGATCATTCGTAACCACGTCGCATCTTGATTTAATTTGACCAAAATAGTAATCAATTAAACTGTAAATATTCAAAACCAAAAAGTCAATGGACACTTGCTACAAAAGCATACAGAAAATCCATACTAGCTCCACCATACGTCTATTACTAGGAAAAGTAACTTGGTCCGTGCCCTGTAAGATTAATTTCTTGTTGACTCAATCTCCACAATGCTTTTACTCTGACGATGGTGTGCCATAAACAATATTTACTTATTTGTAGACAATAGTGAGAAGTATTTTTGAAACTCCGTTATATTCTTTTCCAACGATCAAACTTGTATTTGTGCTTTCACGTTTAGCTCTTCGGAGTGAATTTTTCATTTATTTTCACTCTCAGTTCAGCTATTGTCTCTTCTCTTCTAATAACGCATTATTGATACAAGGCATTTCTTTAGCTTGCGTAGATGTTTCGTCGAGGCAAGCCTGGTGAAATGGTGGTGAAGTGATCGCGAAGTGGGGATGATGGTTTGGTCGGGTTTGGTTTCAAGTAAGAATTATGATGAAGGTCAAGGTGATCAAATTGACGATGATCGACCTCAGATGCGCGTCACCTGGTATATCGGCTCTTATAAATCTTCAGATTTATTCTTCTAATGCGTCCATCAAGGACTAACAGCAAAGCATGGTAGCTTTGCTCTATAATTTGCATGCCCAATACCATTACTAATTGTCTACAATTAAGCTTCCCAGTTGTCACCTAACTTGTAAGCCAATTACTGTGTATATTAATGCCCTTAACATATTAGCACAAATTATCCATGTGATTGCCAAAAAAAAATGCGTTCACAAAATTGTGCCAATGTTCAAGACTGATATTTCGGAGTAAAAAACTTTTGTGTGATACACAATCATGAAAACATAGATTATGGAAACTTCCTCGATTGTCATTGATAAATATATAAATTTCAATTCATCTTGACACAATGCAGTCAATGAGAAACTCGTTGCCTAGTACTTGACAGTTTATCTCATTAATTATAAGCCTTTACACAAATTGCCATTAGGCTACTATTTATGTACCATTAAGTACGCTGAGACCACCGGGTATGATCATGCTAATAAATTTCTATGAACGTTCAGAACGAAACGTGATAAAAAAATCCTTGTTCAAGTAATGTACGTGGTCATTATTTTTTTTACATAAACATAAGCAAGGATAATGAGACATCGTACGTCCCTGGTACCAGACAATGAAGTATCTCTTATACAACGTATACTGTCAATCCGGTTTAATTGCTTAGAGAACACTAGTGCCAGTCAATTTAACATACTCGATGAGTATAATTTTACAATCCAGAAATCATTAGCTAATTGAATAGCGTTCTAGTCTCAGTGAAAACGCACAGAAATTAAAATAATTGTTTCTCCATCATGGCGCGGGTAGCCCGTGGGGGTAAAAAGGATATTTGATAATGTGAAAAAAAAAAAGGATTGACGCAAGGGATAACACAATTAATTGTAAGTTCGGATAATTTGTGCTAATGTCTGGTAACAATACGATTTAATATCTAATATCGGCGCTTACGTGGAATTTCATGTACAATTTAGAGGGATACTCCATTTATGTATCTCCTATGTATTATATGCGTTGCACGTGGGCGGGCAGAATGTAGTCTTATCGTTCTAGCTATTATTCATTCGTATTCGTTGTTCATGCCGCACAGTTTAGACATTTTCGTTCCAGTGTTAACTTGTTGGTGCTGCTGCTGACGAGGCGTCATTAAGAGCATGGATCTGTTGAGTAGTGCCTCGTAGCATTCGCACTTTGTGACCTACTAGATGGTGGCCCCTGTGCCTTGCTTGCTTGAAACAATAGCCTACTAGACCAAAAGTGTTGGCCCGACTGGCCAGACAAAAATAAAGCTGACACAACAAGTCGTCATCCCTTTTGATATTGTTTATCAAAACGAACGGACGATCCGGACGCCATTTTCCTGCTGGAAAATGTCGACAGATTTTTCGTATCACGTTGGATCGATCGCGCCAATTGGCTTCTCTCCGTACTGTAATTTTAATGGACGATCTGCTCTTCAATTTCTTTGACTTTGAGGTTAGGAAAGAAAGTTTTTTTCTCGGAGCGACAATGATTTATCGATGGATACGATTTCTTTCGTTTTTCGTTATAATAACGGAGATACGTTTGGTTGGACACTTTGCTGTGTATTTTTTTTCTATTTCGTTAATTTTTCTTCTTTTTTTTTTGTTTGTTATATTTCCTCGGTCAAGATAGCCGTACTCTATCGATATCGTTAATGATATTTATTAGACCTGAATATTTGGTTAAAAAATAATTCCTTTTTTTTTACAATACTATTGTTATCGTTAGTACGTATCGCTTTTTTCCGTACATTTCGAATAGTTCAATTTGAGAATTGCCGTTTAATGAAATTCGAAAAATCTTTTTTTTTCATCTTGTAACATAGGAACTTGCAATAGACACTAGACGTTAATTACTCTTTTTCTTTTTCTCTTTGCACGAAAATGCACTATATAAATATTGTATTTCTTTCTACTCATTCTCACAATATTCGTCTAGTACATTTGAATTTTTGTAAAGGATTTTTATATTGCAATTTTTATTTTCTACGTAAAACGTATACGTATCCATTTTCAGGATGAACAAGTAAAACAAATTTCTCATACCCGCTGTATACGAGGGACAAAAAAAAGGTAAAAAATCGAATCGAATGGTTGCAATATAAAAAGACCTTATTTTTTTTTGCAATAGCTGCCTGAACAATGTAATTGGCGATAAAAACGTTCTAGGCGGCGGATCATATAAATTCCAAAATATTGTTCCAATTAAAAATTCTATATACAGATATTATTAGACTTACCATACAAAGCAGCCATGTGAAATAAAGAAAAGATCCGAAAAAGTAATTGATCCTAATCAACAATATATATCGATCCTACTGTGGTTATCCTGTGTCTGGAAAAGGATACACGATTATCCACCGATCAGAACTTAACCTGAAAATTTTGTCCAAGTAATATACATACAACAGTGCACGTAGAAGAGAACATGATGGATCATGGCTTGGCATTTACATTCATAGATATATTCCTTTGTAGATTTTGTAAATCAAATATATAAATCGTGTCAATTAGATCATTAATGATCCAAGTGGTAACGATCGCTATCATCATACTCAAAGTCTTCACGTTACTACTCCACGTTTAATGTCGCATGATGAATTAATTAGGGGCATGCCAATTAATTGAAATATATGAATAAGTGCATAATGGCATATGCATATAATACATAACATCATTCACGTTTATTAAAAATCTGCGACACAGTTGGTTAACGTCGTCGGAGAAGATGATGAAGATTTAATACACGAAGAGTCAAAAAGAAAACGGAATCCAGAACAAAACAACTAATTCGATGCATGTGTTTGATATTACTTTAATTTATTGTAAAGTGTCAGAGTCGTAGATTGTAAATGAATTTTTTACAAATATATTTTCTTTGATCCAACGATCAAAAGTCCTTTGCAAGTTGTCCTTTGAATGTCCACGCGTGGACATTCAAAGATCGACAGGTATATATATTCATTAACGAAATATATTCACATTTTTATACAGAGACTGATACCTGACCTAAAAATGTATATATTTGACACATGATAATCGATATATGATTATATTACGATTGATTAACTATTAATATCTTATTATTATAATTATACATTAATGATAACATTATAGTATCATTGATTTGTTAAGGTTATTCAATGTTTTTGTAAAAACTGTACACACACACGCAGAATTAAAATAAAAATTTTATATTATTCTTAAACTTGACAAGCCGAATGTGTACAATTGCTTTATAGAAATCCCGTTGATTAATTGATAACTTTGTATTTACAAGTAATATACTTTAATTGATTATACAGAGCATTGCTGATATTCATTATACTGAGTGATCTGTTTGTACGATTTTTACTTGAATTTTGTTTCATTCATATCGCAAGTCAAACCAAAAATTCACTTTTAATGTTGTTTAGCAAAAATGTTTTTCTCAATATATTCTACGTCCTTGACTGTTGATATAGTGTATGAATTCTGAATTCCAATGTACATTACTCATTATTAAATTCCCTTAGTCAACCACGAGAAACGTTATTCTATCATTGTACAACGGAAAAAATTCCTGTTCGTACATTTACACTTTAAACAAATGTATTTTTATGATTTCACTAGAAATAAAATATTGTTAATCGTCAAGCTCATTGCTCATACAAAAGACATATTTTTATAAATAATATCAACAATCTTATAACAGATCTATCTATACACTGTGTATTGAATATAATTGTCTTGGAGGCCATTGACAATATATCACTGCATTTGCTACTCTTAATTACAAACAGAATGGTCAGAGACAAAAGATAATATTTAACGCACGATTGAAAATCACATTAATTAAAACTCTCCCAGATGTTCCCGATCGAATTGTCAGTTGTCAATTGTCAATGTTTTAGCTCGAGCTCTAAGAGACATGATTGACTTAGTCTATTCTTATTTTTTTAAATTAATGAAATAGGTTTAATTGAGCCAAGCCGGCTGACTGTTCGGTATACAAAGGGGATTGGGAGAGTAAAGCAAGTCTTATTGAGGTGGTCCGCCCATCATGCCCATTGGTGGCATACCCTGGATACCATAAGGTCCTTGTGGCGGACCCTGACCTCCAGCCATTGGAGAATGCATTTGCATGGCTGGACTCTGAATTTGTTGCGTTGGCGTAACTTGACCACCGGCTGGAGATGCTACCACCTGTTGGTCAAAAAAATGTTTCATTTGATATCTGTCATGCCTTTTATCTCTTAAGCTTGAATTAATGTATTGGATATAGAGGTCGAAAGAATTTTCAATACAGTATTTTAATTTACCTGATTTATCACTGGTGGCTCCGACGGCAGAGTTAGATTGGCTAGCAAATCTCTGACAGCAGGGAACAAAGAACATTCTGAAGGATTAGCACCGTAGTCTGCAAATCTCTTTAATTGTAAAGATGCTGCAGCTGTTGCTGATGCTGGACCCGGATCTCTTTTCTCAGCAAGCTGTGTGAGGTTTGAATTGACGTCGTATACTAAGGGTAGAACTAGTGACGGAGCTTCACCCTGATAGGGTACTCCAATTCTTGTAATTTGTAACTGAAAGAACAACAATATTTAGAAGGAATTCTATAAATGTTAGAAGTAAAGGGTTGAAAATGGAATAAAATTACTCACAAAGAATAGAATCTTATTTCTGCATACTAAAACTGCAGCCATTCCTGTTGGTACAATTGGTGTGGCTGATGGAGGAATTCGCAAACACCATTGTACTGACCATTTCAGTTGTTGTTGTTGTACTAAGCCGGGAACAAGTTCCAGCTTCATTATTTGCACGAAATCTTTTAACACATTGAACGGCACATTGAGCATCCTGCCAAAGCCTGACAAAGTATTTGGTTTGTATGGTGGCGCTGCTGCTCGTGTGTCGAAGAATTTTTCAATGATCTGTAGAAAAAATTCAGTTGTTTGTACGAAATGAATTTCCTAGATTTTTTATAATTGTATAACTACCTGTAATTCCTCCAGGGTCCATTGATCTTTATGTTCAGGAAGTGGTTGAACTTTGATGTGAAGAGATTGCAAATGCTGTGGATTCAATCCTACTCTGCATTGCAAAGTTTCCACTTTGAAATGTACAACACCAGGTTCTGTACTATTGATAGCTGTTAGCTGTAGCAAAAAGTTTACTTTATAGAAGAGTTGTGTATTTTTAAGATTAGTAATAAAACTTAGTTGTTCCAGCTTTGAACTTACGCATTCGTCCGATTGAATAAATCGTTGTAACTGTCGCCGCATGTAAACGCAGCCTAAGAATCTCTCTAGTGGAGAAATATCTGGTCCAGGTAAACCCGAAGGATGAGGCGAGGGAGAGCATAATAAATCCAAAGCTTCATGAGTGAGCAAAGTAGGAACAGCACCAGCCCAGGATCGTTGCGGAAGTACTCTGGATATGTGACTTCCGGCTTTGTGATCAGAAGCTTGAGGACTATGAAGAGCGTGTCCTGGTCTTGCTGGAGAAGGCCGCGGAACACTGGGAGATCCCGGCCAATTTGATGCAGCTGGAGAAGCCATACTTTGAGAAGAAGGAAATGGACTTCCGTCGATGTGACCTAATAACAGTATGAAATTTCACATCTTGAAAGTAAATTCCTTTGCATTACCTAATTATGTATTATACTTGAAATACTTACCAGTTTGCATGAAAGAACTTGCAGGCGAGTGGCCTACTTGATTGTTACAAGGTCCTGGGGATGACGTTGGCATGAGTCCTGCAGGACTAGGAACATGCATGGGATTCAAAGGACTATTTGCTACGAGGCCTGATCCTGGAGAAGGGTGAGGTATCATATTAGGCGTGTTTGGTGGCAAGGAAGGTGGTGAAGCCAAATTAAATGAAGTGGCGGGACTGCTTCCAAAACTCTGATGCTGTCCAGCCTGGAATTAAAAATACATTTAATTTTTTGAATATCTATGTCTATACAATTCCAAATATAACAAATTCTTAATGAACTCTGTTTAATCGCCACCTGTGAGATATTTGTGGTGTGCGGACTTGCAGGGGTGTGTGGATTAGATGGAGGCGTTAATGGCGGATGAAACCTAAGACCATCTCTTTGCTGAGCAGGAGATTGAGGACCTCCTCTGTGATGACTTAGAAAACCAACACTGCCACCTCCTCCATCACTGTCCATTGTTACTGGAGATGGTGGATTGTCATCTTCTGATTGAGATCTTCTTCGGAAAACTGCACTTTCGTCAACGTATTTTGACAGAAAAGCCTGTATAATTATGATTCTCGTATGTCAACATTGCTTAATCGTTTATTTAAAGACACGAAATTACTAAAAACTAACCTTCAGTCCTTGGGTTGGTGTAAATTCGTCTACAACGTTACTTCTATCAAACCGACTGTAAGCTCCATCACGTAAACTTACTAGTCCAAGTCCCCTAAGTCGTAATTCCAAACAGTACATTCCCTGATACGCTAATCTCACTAATGTTACACACTGTGGCATTATGGTAAACGTCTGAACAGGAACTTGCGGCCTCTATAATGCAAATGGATTATTAGACACTTTTTATTTTTATAAAATTAAGAACCTGTAGCTTTAAATTCAATAGTAAGTGACTTACGGAATTGTGAACGCCGAGCTGTGGTATAGTTGGTAACTTGCTGATAGATGTTAGAGGCTGTAAGGTTTCGCTAAGTATGTGAATAATTTGAGCCAAATTTCTATGGCGATTTAAATGAGCTTCGAGCTGTTCTTTTACTAAGGAATGAGCATTTACTGTAGTATTTGTGGGACCTGTATGGAAGAAATTTATATATTGTAATTATAGCGTATAATTAGTTTGTTAAGAAAACAACCGATTTTACTTACTTTTACCAAAAACAAGTTTAAATGCCTTGTCGTTTGTACTCCACTGAACAGTTACTGTAGCTCCTCTATTTGGACCGTAAGCAAATACCAATTTACTATAGCTGAAAGACTTAATAGTAACCATATTCCTCAAATTATATTTCTCTGAAATATTATAAAAAAATATAATTAATTCATTGCAAGAAATTAATACACTTATAAGTAATTAGGTACAACATACCCATTTTGAAGTATTCAGCCAAATCTTGTACAATTGAATATACATGAACAATTTGTGCCCAATCATTTAATAATGAGTCTACTGTACGTGATACAGTGTCAGCCGTTCCCATTTCATATTGGAAATACACTGGCCTCCGTAAACCTAAAATAAAAATTCTGTATAATGACTGTCATTAAGCAAACATAACTTTGGTGTACAATTAAAATAAAATCTTACCTTGTTCCTTAGGATGAGTACTGCTAACAGGACTGCCATAAAAGACAAATTCAGCCATCCAAGTTTTAGCCATGCCTTTACCCTGCACTCTAATGGAAACACTAAGAAGTCTTTTAAGCAGTGCTTGCCAAGTACTACTCGATGCAATACTTGATGACGGTGCAGGTAATTGTACAAGTTTCAGTACCAACGCAGTAGCATTGGCTTCTACCTGAAGTCCTTGGTGTGCTATGTCTCTTCTGGTAAGCTAAAGTTGATACAAGTTTAATAAATAATAAATTTCATTCAACAATACTCAAAGAACTGTTGAATCAAATAAATACACAAGTACTCTTACTTCCTGTGCTAACGTAACAAAAGGTATACGTTCATCACAAAGTGCCACAACGTGAGCTAATTCTGGGATGAAATATGCAGGATGCTTCAATCTTCTATTCTGTGGTGTTCCTGCAGCATCAGTTCTTCCCCCAGCACCAGTACTTCGGCGCTTGTTGTTACCCTTCTCGACCACTTCTGTAATGCACCCCCCATCTTGATCATTATTCCCTAAAAAATCCACCTGTTAATCCCCCTAAATATAGCAAGACACCATACCAGATCCACGCATGGTGGTGCCAGATGTTAAGGATTAGTGCAAACATTGCGTTTGTCTCTAGTAACTGGCAGTCTGTTAATTGTTAACGAGCGTATATACAAGCACTTGCATAGGAGTTTGTACAGTCATATGTATACCTATATGTATTATTGTTAACTGTAGTATAATTAACTAAGATTACTCTAATTATTATTAACTAATTCCAATTACCTACGTATAGCACCTAAGAGGACAGTACATGTTGTTGCTCAAGGTTGTACTAAGATAAAAGCAGGCACGAACTTTCTCTACAATACTATTGCTTGTCGCTGTGTCCACCATTGTTATACTATAAATATTGCTACTGACTCACCACTGTCGACGCTCGTGAATGGTCCATGTGTGATAACAAAAGTGTCGAATTCAATAAGACTCTGGACCTTTAGATACATTTTCGGAATTTCTGTTTCTATGCTATCATCATGAGGATCATCCTCAATGGAACTATGCTTGACGACTGCTAAATAAAATGAGCATTCAATCTCGCACTGGGATGATTCTTTCTCTTTGAATGCGACGATCTAGAACAATTCATTCATATAATTTTATATGCAAGCGACTTCCAGTTTTAAAAATGTTTATGGTCTCACTAATATAACTGTGGGATGTCTATGCAATTGCACGAACATCCGGTGTCTGCTGATTTTAGACATTGGATGATCTGGATGATGCAGTAAAGGTAAACGTTCATGAGGTGTAGCTGGTAGATGCTGTAAGGTCTTCTCGCATCGTCTTTGAGTTATCCAAAATCTGTTGGATGTCATTACGATTTAAGTAACCATATTAGACTGCTAATTAAACTTATTCCATACTAACCTCAATTCTGATATAAGAGTAGGGAGACGAGAATGATCTCCGTTTAAGGCGGTTGTCAATTCTGGTACAAGTGGTGCGTCATATTGCGGTACATGACACTGTAACATGCCTGTATGCGTGTCTACAGTAACCAGAAGGAGTTCAGCTCGCAAGCAAGGCTGAAGAATTGGGACCGACAAAATTGCCGGTGAACCAGCAAGAGTACATTCGACATCCTTTAACATTGCCTGCAGTTCCTGTTTTAATTCCGAAAGTCTACTTCTTGTTCTAACGTAAATAGTATGAACCAGCAAACACTCCATTGATAGCTGATCTGATCTTATGGCTCTGTCTGCTATCTCACTTTCCTACATTGAATGATGTTACGATAAGCCATTTTTATTTCACTTTCAGATTTAAAATTGATACTCACTTTACTACCTAGTGAAGGTACGTGTACTACCGCAAGTGGTCTAGCAGGATCATGTTGATCAACTTGAACAGTCAATCTGTATCCAAGTTCGGATCTAGGATCTTTACTTGTTAATTCTCTGAAAGATTATGCAGAGTTCACTTGTGTTCCATAGTTGTGTATTAATATGAATAAAATAGAAAATTCTTACCTCCAATATGATATAGACAAACATTTTCCTGGCACATATTCATCAACGTGTATGTGATCGTCTAGTCTGTCACGAATTAATCTTAACGTTTGCGAGTATAACACTTCCAGTTGTAGGGATTGACAAAAATAGTGTAGAATGTGGTAAACTTCTGAAAGAGGATTTGTACTTTCTGCCAATCTCGATTGTACGACCTTTATTCGTGAAAGAGTATTTTATATTAATTTTTTGATTCTTCATCTATGATAGATTCTATAATTGAACGAAAGTATTGTATAAAGCTTACTTGGTGTACGTATCTGGTTTGCAATGGATGCACCAATGCTTTCCCGTCTCCTGTTTCACGATCAGAAACAAGAATTTCTAATTCTAGTAATCGCCAGGGAACTGCAGGACCATCACCCATTACAGTGAGGGAGACTGAAAACTCTTGTTCTACGAGAAATGTAACTCTTCCAGCCTCGATCTGTGAAATGAAACATTATGTATGCCAATGATGTTTGTAAAAATTGATAGAAAAGGTTTATGTGGTTAACAATTGTTTTACCTTCAAGTTACGCATCTGTGGTAATAAGTTTCCGGTCACCAAACGATGCTGAATCACTTGATTAAGCCGTTGCAACGTAGTTCTTTTTTCTGCTGGTGTTATAGGATCGGGAGGAACTATCCTTTCCTGAGGGAGACAATTTAGTTGCATTTTTTTTTTAAATCCAAGGACAATGAATAAACCTACCCTGATACAGGCTGGCAAGCGACTGTAAGTTCCAGTTGTAAGAACTTCCACAGCAGCAGGTATGTGAAAATTAGGCAATCTAGCATGTACAAGGGTTTCACGAGCCATTCTAGCTAACATATCTGCGGTATCCACAAATAGTAGAGATTGCTTATCTAGAAATGCCATAATATGCTACAAAGGAAAAAAGAATATAAGTATTTAGTAATCTATAAATATTTTAATAAAATTATGTTAAATATAACTTACTGCAGATTTATCTACTTTTGAAGCACTATTTGCCCATTTTACTAATGCCAATAAACGCACAAACAATTGTCGCGTTCTTGCAGAAAAATTGTATATCTCAATCTTACGCTCCATATCTGTTTTGCGTGGCAGGCTAAATTAGAGAAAGGCATAATAGATCGTATAGCAATTTATCATTTCATTAAGATAACATTTTAAATTATACATACAGCTCAGCAAGTACAGTAAGTTCATGGTAAGTTCTCTGTATAATAAAGTCTATTAGCATCCCCAGAGAAATAGAACCACCACGATTCCCCTCCTGTGGTATATTATTCGCCACAGGAGTTTGGTGTCCCTCTAATGGTACTGGAGCCATTATAACTGACCAGTTATCCTTTAATTACAGGGTACACTCTTCTTAAAGTATCGGAATGTTATATCGCCATACAATTATTATACCTATTGAACAATAGAAATATCTTATTAATCAGGGTTGGCAAAATGATACATCAATGAAAAAAGCTAGAATGTATTATTAAAACATAAATATGGTATAAACGTTTAGAAACGAAATATTACTAATCAAACTATACTCGTTGTAAGGTTATCTTTAGAAACTATAATATTGTATTTAAGTGATACACGCTGATACTAAATAACACTTTAACACAACATTATAAAGAGTATCTATTTTAAATATTAATAACTACAAAAATTCACAGAACATGTTAGAATTGATGTAGGACAAGTGTGAAAGTCGTGGTTAATAACGATCATTGAAATCAGTAATGACAGTCTAATCAAAAGATGATTACGTTAAGAAATATCAATTGTTAAAAAACATAATGTATAATTAAAAGTGTTCAATATTTACTTGATATCAATAAAACACTTTCCAGAATATCGCAACACCAATATCTAAGCGCCGAAGAAAGACGCCATTCTTATTTTCTCTTTGGTTTTCTGAATCATAAGTTCATATAAGCATAGCGCTGTAATACATTTCTCAACATCTGCCGAAATAGTAGAAAATTATGTATTTGTATGCTGGATGTTGGTATAGAAGTTTCCCTTGTAATCGATGCGTTACAATAGTATTCTGAACAACGTTCCTACAATTGCCCATAGATTACGTATTTAAGTACGCCAGAATATTACGAATTATAAATTCAAAACCTCTTCATTATTTTTTGCTACTCATCTCCCAGAATGAGGATAATAAGCAAAGAAGAAAAAATGTTGTTTCAATTCTTTTATGTTAAAAGAAAAACACTTGTTACATAAAATTCATTACTGTTTAATTAATTCAGACGTTCCGTAAACGATTTAATTCAATGAATAAAGAAAAGGAAGCGGTACAAGGAAGATTAAGGAAAAAAGTACAAAGGTAATCGTTATAAATAAAATCTGGTCCACTAGATAGTCAAGGGTATTTTAGTTGTCGATGCAATTCCAAAAGCCATTACTCAGTGAAGGAATCGTCGAGAGAGTAAGAGAATTTCCCTGTTGGCAGTTGAAATCTTATTACCATCCCTTCTATAGGACTCAACTCATAATTTCCTTTTCATCGCAAAAACCTCTGATCCGCATGGAAAACTACCGTTTATCATCTACTTCCAGTCAGTTTCCCATAGCCTATCTATATCTGACGGGAAACACGAAGAATTTATTAAAGAAATAAGAGACGGGCAATACCTCAGATGACGTCACTCGAACTTCATACGAATGAGACGCAGTAGCATAATACGAAAACCTCGAAAGACACCTTTTGATATTAAGTACTACTGCATTCATGAAAGAGGCAAGCTTCTATTTCATCCACGACTAGGCGTCATGACAGCGAGGTAGGAATGAATATATGAGAACAGAAGCTTTTCGCCGGTAAAGCAGAGAGAATTCCGTCTGAAGGAAAACGTAATCGTTTGCGCCCTTAGGTCGAGTAGCTGTCACGAATAGGTTAGGAACGACGAGTGAGGTTGTCTCTGTATTTCAGCATAGGCTTTGATCATTTGGTATTTTCAGAGAAAGCCAAAGGTCTATAGTTTCCTGAAGTGCACCCCTCGCCACTGGATATCGCGCAGGGATGGTGTCTGAAGAAGATGAAGGGACCAAGTGAGGAAGCGAGGTCGAAGTCGCAAGGAGAACCCGGTGCCCAAAGGGAGGAAGCAAGAGAGCAGAGCGCAGAGTCATGGCTCCCGAGATAAATAACCGGGCAGTAATTGCGTGCGGAGCGATACCATATTTCATACGCGCTATAAGCCATAACTTAGGAGGCAATTACCGTGAGTACGTCATTTATCATCGTGCGCCGGCGGAAGCCGTGACGGCCGGTGGCAAGGGCGGCGGCGCGCTCCTCCTCGGCACCGAGGATGGGAGGAATGGTCATGGGAATGGGGCCGACAACGCGGTACAAACGTTTCTGGGAGAACGTGGATTTACATTAGAGATTGCCTAAAACTTGTATCATCTTTGTCTCAGGATCGTGACGCGTGCTGATACTGAAAGACGACTTGGATCGGATGTTGGGATTGCAAGGTGAACGAGAGTAAGCAGCATCCTGATACCTTTTGATAAACTGCTGTTGATTTATGAGATAGGGAGTCTCACAGGAAAAAAAACGGTTATTTTTTTTTACTCCCTACAAAATTGAACTTCAGAACATTTAGTACTGGGTGAAAATGTAAAAATACCAAGAGTGTATTGGAAAGTTGAAAAATGGCAACGACGCGATTTAATATTATTAGGAGCAGGTGTGTACGTATATCGTAGTAATAACTGCGCTTGCAATAATAGTCGCGTATATACCGGAGTACACTGCGGTATAATCGGGACTGGGATAGGTTGGTAGAGCTGTTCCTGTGGATGGGGTTAGCAGAAGAGGGTGAGCAGCCTGAGAGCTGGGCAACGAGCAAACGTAGTAGTGGCCACTAATGTCGGCCGCAAGCTCTAAGCACTATGAATCTGTGCGGGCCGCCATTGGCGTGTGTAGCGTATGTAGTGCGGGTAGAGCCAGGTCGAGGCACGAGGGCCACACACCGGATTAATTACAAAGCCCCGCAAAAGCCGGCAACAAGGAGACCGCAGCGACCCCACGACAATAGAGTGTCCGCAGCTAATATTACTACACACCAGAGCCAGACCCCAACGCAGCCTCGTAATACGACTTGAATTATGTCCGCAGGGAAAATGCCTACTTCGCTCTACGAATACTGTACGTACCTAAGGCTACCTGGGTACAGTGGCAAGGCTGGATAACACCAGCCATTCATAAGGGTCGCCAACAATTAAAAGCCTGAAGATTAAGTTGGGTCTTCATGGGGTGGATTCTTGGTAAATCTCAATGAAATCTTTATTTTATATTTCAATGGTTGGTCAGACTGCAGGGTATCTGCTGGAGATTAATTTACCTTCAGTGAATGCACTCGAAGACTTACCGAGTCACGAGATCCTCCTTACTATTGAATCCCGTCGACCTGGCTTCAGGGACTGCCAATTTCCTAGAGGATAAAGTGGGACAAGCGGTCAGAAGATGGAGAGATGGCTGGGGAACGGTAAAGAACTATAGACTGGAGTGAACCGAAGTCAGGTCTCGAAAGACATACGTTCTCAGTGGCAGGACCTGGGTATCGGTTGGTGCTAGGCGATGATGGGATGACTGGGAGGCCAAGTGTCCCGTAGGGCATCACCTCTACCTACTTCACTTCACACCCTATTCGAGTATTGCTTCTCAGCCTAGGGAGCTCCCGTAAGGCACATATTCTCTGATGCCGTCTTCCAATGTAATCCCGATATAGGGTTTCAAAAGTTTTCAAGATGGGAAACTCGACACTGCCAAGATACCCATTCCAGGGTGGAATGGAAAGCGATCAGGAAACGTATCCATCAAACTTCTAACTCCATTATTGTTCTAAGGCATGACGGAACTTGGGGTTAGCGTTAAATCGATGAAAGTTTCCCCTGGAAGAATATTCCTTCAATTCACACCAGAGTTTCTTCAAGCTTCAAAAACATTGATCGAGGTACACCATACAGAATTTATGACTTCAGTACAGTGAGCGTTCGTTCAAGAGCTTTTAATTATTTCGTCTCTTCATCCACAAAGCAGCGACCAACGTTTCGCATCATAGCTTTTAATTGTATGAAAGCTTTTACGTCTCGACGTTTCTCTAATAGAGTTAACCACGAGGAAGAGTGGCAAATGTCACAAGTTCAGTAACGTTGCGTCTTATCGTGAGCATCTCGCTTTTGTTTTTAATCTCCCGTTAAGTAAGAGACGAAGAGATGGAGCCATTTCGCGAAGACGTCTTACCTCGTAGCCATCATCGTAACGAAGTGAGCCTAATGCCTCCCAGAGCCGCAGGGGTGTATTTTTAAACCACTCTTGCGAACATACAATTTCATATTCTATTTTATAAGAGACATCTCCAAGCACTCCAGAAGGCTCCTCGCGTATCCTCTTACTTGGAAGCGTCGATACTCTTACTTCCTTTCTCCATTTTAACCTCAACCCCACGTTCATCCCTTTTGACCCACCCTTCCAGAGCTACGCACACTCTGACACACGTGTACGTAGGTTCACGACATCTTCTGCTCATCTCTGGTCGTAGACCTTAGCGATACTTTCCACCACGGGTCGTAGGCATTGTGAAAGTAACACGACCCGCTAAAGTGCTTCTAGCTGACGGCTTATCAATTCTTTTCGATGTCAGATAGCATTTCGATATCGAAGGTTGTCTTTGAGACAGTCGGGACTCTCGAGTTAGTCTGGTCTAGCAAGGGTGGATTTTGTGTTTGGATCAACATGGGAATTTGGGAATACCCTGAGGTGTCGTTTGGATTTATCAGGTTTACGTTCGACGAGGGAATTTCAATGGTCGATATGGCAATTAAAGTGAAATTACAGGAGAGTAATTTCAAGGATGATCCTTCATCCTGTTGAGGTGAAAACCTTTTACCAATCATTTCAGATTGAGTTGGGATTTAGTTGAATCGAGAAAGGGGAATGGGATTTGGCGCTTATCACGTTGATGGTTCACTGGGTGTGTGCCTCATGGCTGTGGTTCTTGGCTTCGCGGCGTCGCGGCTGCAAAAGCAACCAGCCGACTTTGCGATGAAAAATTAAAGGATTTTGATCAAAGGATGTCCCTCCTTCGTCGGCTGTCACTTACAGGTACCGTCATTACGTGGGTTCCTAACGTGGTACACGTGTCTGGGAGTGTGTAAGCGGCTGCGGTTGAAGCCTTCTGCGTCGCTCCTCGACTCCTGAACGAGTACTCGGAAAACATAGTTAGCTATAACTTCAATTTCCTTACAGACTTCCTAAGCGATGCTAATGCCGCTACCATCGGAAGCTACAACAAGAATTGCAAGAATCTATTCAGATAGAAGTGGAGCAAAACCAATGTATAAGGTCACAGTACCATTTTGACAATAATCTGCTTACTGTTATTTGCAAAATCCATACTCATGTCATCTGTTTTCAGTTGGAGGATTCTGCTGACGGAATTGTAGGTATCTACATGGTACTATTGGTATACGGATACAATTCGCCAGTGGCCATATTCGGGCTGAAGACCTTGTCGATGCAGAAACTGAAATTGAGGAAGATTCGCAAGAGATTGGAATCGACGATACGAAACTGAAAAGCGGTAGTAGTATTTCCAAAGCCGTTAGGCAAACTCAAAAGAGCCGATAAGGGGATATACGGAATTGTTTGTGTTTCTAAATATTGGCTCTTCGATGCTACTATTGCGCCTCTGGAGGACGGCAGCCGCCATTGGTTCTGGCAACTTTTCATCGTTGCCTCTTGACAAGCTAAGGCGTTCGGCAGCCGCGCAAATTGGCTCTGGGATCTACGGATTCAGCCTCCTGCCGAAGCAAAGCTGATCCAATCTCAAGCCAAACGATGGCTGACTGTTAACGTTAGATCCCTCAAATATTATTGTCTCCTTCTTCGGAGGGTTATTGTGTCATCGTGTTACCATTTTAACAGTGGTCGAAAGAGATCACTCGGTATATTCAACCATTCTCCTTCAACGTTTATACTGTCCCATTTTAGTGGCGATTGGAAACCATGAATTGGCTTAGACTAATATAGTTTAGTATCCACTGTACTGTGTATTTGATCCTTGGTCAATTTCTGTGCCATTGGAATTCTGTGGAGTAAACAAAAAATATCATTAAAAATAATGATAAACGACAAACATTGACAAATTTAAACATTAATTAAAGATGAAATTATTATCATTATAGATTGTGAATTTACACATGAATTTGACGCAGAGTCAGCGAAATTTATAATAAAAAGTCTTTTAAAAAAGTTTTAGTCTTCCGGACTAAAAGAATTGTTCAAACTTTCAATTGATAGTGTCACAAAGATATCTTAAGTAATATGACGAAGTGAAGGAATTTGCGTTACTTACTGAACAATAGATGCTTTATCGGATCTTCTTGTATCCTACGCAACGTAGCATGATATTATTTCGCAGAAGCACGTTGGCAACGGGAGGGATCTCTCTTTGATGTCATTCGAGCGTATCCGTAGGTGAGAGAGGAGGCGTGTAGTTGCGTGATTGCATTTTTCCACGCGCCGGAACGTACTGTAACGTAACACTAGATGGGTATATATTGTACAAAGGCACTTTTACCATCAATCCACCATCCACGTCAGTACAGGGTTAGATCAAAAGAATCACCGAAAATTGTGACCATAACCTCAACCCAACGCACTTGCATGTCAATTTTTCTTTAGGTACTCTCAACCTACACTTATTCTCTTTGTTATAGATTTTCCAATAAACCAAGTAGCAGCAGAACTCTCGAGAATGATACTCTACTGAAGCCTATCTACAATTACTTTTATTCGTGGTTCTAGAAGCTTCCACTTGCTGAAACGAAATTCGGTGCAAAATCGTTTGGTTAAGTATCAGAATGTAGGATAGTCACTCGACACATACAGAACGTGTATTTGATGGCAGTCGGTTTTCCTCTTCAAGAATCAATATGCAGTTATGTCTGATATGGCGTATTATCGTGCCGTGGGCTGCCGTCGATGCGGCACCGGTGAGTTGTGCTGATGGCAGTCGCCGTCATAAATGCTTGAAAGTCTATAAAGGCCTACGGTAAATACCAACCTAACGGATACGAGGAATGGCGTACATGGCGCTGATACTGCCGACATTAAAACCATCAGATTGTATCGCGAGCTTCGTCGAGCTTCAAATGGAATTTTATGGTGCTTTTTTTCGGGTCAGAAAGTGTTCCTGCACGTGGAAGGGCACTTTGTACCACTACGGGATACGCGACGATTCAAACCCCTTTTATAACACCGGTGAAACGTGGTTGCGCACGCAGAACCGGCTCGTAGTTTTCTTACAGGTAAAGTTGTTAGTCATGTTGACTTTTTTTTTAAGTAATTGAAATGCAGCCGGCACTCCCTGCACGAGAAAAGTTCTCGTATCTCGGCGCGAGACTCGAGCCTTTTTTGGTAGCTGGTACGAGATTTGTATTACATATTTGAAAAGCACTTGAATTTTCAAATATACAGAAAGTCATCTTGTTGGTCCGAGCGATTTATGAAGGATTTATTCAAGGTGCGAGTCTCGTGAGTTTTAAAGAATCATTATCTCACGGAGAATGGTTGTGGGGGCACAATTGACCCGGGGTTGATTCTCAAAAGTTTCAGCGGACACGTGGAACGGACGTGAATGCATTTGTCAAATTAATTTTTCTCGCTGAACGCGTACGCCAAATACCTAAGGCCGATAATATACGATGCTCCCGTGCTAACGGGGATGCCATTACTTAGGCGCAAGTGGCTGGTTCTGCGTTAGAAGCTTCTAGTGCAGATTAACCGATAATACTTTATATTCGTTTTACGATAAATGGATACGTTTTTTTTCCTTTGTTTTCTATCTTTGATAAAGTTACGCCGTGTATACTGGTATGGTAATTTTACAAGGTTTACACGTATATGCCATGCTTATTTGAAATACGATTACACGATCGTGGTTTTTCGCAGTACTAAAAGAAAATCTGAGTGTGAGAAAAAGATACTTACAAAACACATGACTGTAGAAGTAATTACAATTTTACAATGAGCAGGGGTGGCAGCTGAGTGGCTGTAGGCGCGGATGTTAAATTATGAATATGGGAAACGTCGACAGCTCACGGCAATGTCGGCATGGACTGAGGGGGTACAGTAGTACACCAAGTATGCATGGGCCATACCGCGGCATTCGTGTATAATTAAAATGCAAATTAAAAAGCATTTCCAGACGAATCCAATTATTTATGCACGGAGCGTTTTATTTCATTGTCGGCACTGCTGCCCGCAGAGGTGCCATTCTCAGAGGGTGAGCTGAGTTAATACTGAATTCGCTCCTTTTTACTGGAACCACTGTAATTCAAGCTGCAATTTAAACCTTCTTTACATACGTTACGTCATTCGCATCCTGACGAGATCCAGAGACTCGTCAACGAAGCGAATTTCAGAAAGAATACCACAGATTCTTGGCGACACGTTAAATTACAATTCGCCACGAGAAAATTACATTACATTTACTCTGTGTACGGTCCTCACCTGCTTTCGCTATAATATAGAAAAAAAACAGCTTATAAATCCATCCTGTTCGTATTACCCTTTCACGAAATTTCCTCGTGCGCCAATTTTACTTTCCAAGGCGTACAGTCACTTCGCACGTCAAGCCACTAATTCGTTACACTTTCGCGAAACGCGTGGAAAGTTTCTTCCTGGTACGTAGGTAGCTACTGCTTGCTGACAGTGTTGTTGAGGTTTTACGTCGTACGTACATAGAGAAGCCATGACGGGCATAGAACATGCGACACGGTAACAAGGGAGACGTCAAAATGCAGCACCTTCCCTAGGTTTCCTCATCTGCCGCTACTACAGCAGCAGCAGCAGCAGTCCTGTCAACCCGTCTCACAGGTATAAAGGAGTTACTTATTTCTTCCGTAGCAAACAAGGCGTAGTTTATTTACCAGTCTGAACTTTTCCTGTATCATAGACTAACTAATCTAAAATTGGTATCTGTCAGAATGGCTACGCCACTATGTTTATCGACTAGTCTTTGAATAAATACATTATTTCAAATAGACTAGTTCAGTGTACTATAACGATAAGGTCTTTGATATATTGAACTTTTGAAAAATCAGAGTGCGTGTCTCGTATGGAAATTTTGCATCAGTTTCTGTAATTCGCGAATCGGCATTCAAATGATAATTAGGAAATTATGCAATATGAATGAAATATACATATGTGCATGCACTGCGTATTGCTATTGATATAATGATGTGTATAGGAAAGGGACGAATGTACATGAATGCTTTTGCTGGAAGCTACTGTTATTTCTCTCTGATGACTTCGAAGTGTGTTTTGCAAATGATACAGGCACCAGTGGCCCGCGGGTCTTCGTAATAAAAATAAAAATAACCGATCCACAGCGGCCAACGGGACGAGTCAAAAGCTTCGCGACAAAGGGACCGCAAAGGACGGAAGGTGAAAGTGTAATTAGCCAGTGATCAGTTGCAGCTGTATGATCACAGGGGTTTTCATTCTCCAGCGATTCGCTCTTGTGACTGTGCTCAAAGCCATCGATCTATTTGTGTGCCTATAATATATGCATATATAGACACATCCTGTATGAGACTATGATGACGTACATCCTGCAGAAAAGCAGCTATCGGTTCGTCATAGTAATATCCAGGGTATCGGTTATTTATATTATTTATATAATTTGATCAGTATCCAATTGTAAATGCAAATGAAGTAAAGTTTCTTTCCCGTGGTTTATTTGACTTGTATAAATTTAAATTAGGTAGTGATTAGCGTTGGGTCGTTCGGTATATCATTAAATTTAGTAATTCAGGTACTAACGATATTGAACGCAGTTATAAACTATGTTTAATGTCACATATGTGGAATGGCTGCTGGATAATTTTCCTTTCCGTTTGTGCCGTTTCAAATTATTATTCATTCGTCACGCATGTTAATATGGAAACGCATTAATTTACAGCTCGTTAAGATTTCTATGTCGAGTCGGTAACAATAACCGGTGAAATTTCGAAATAAATGATAATGCAGAATTCACGTCAATGAAACGAAAAATCGATAGTCGCGAAGCGAGAGATTTTAAAATATGATGCCGCTAAGTAAATGAGAAATGATTACCGTTCCTCTTTTTTATTCGTTGTTCGAACACGATTTTAAATTTCGACTATTA
This sequence comes from Cephus cinctus, assembly GCF_000341935.2. Classification (NCBI taxonomy): domain Eukaryota; kingdom Metazoa; phylum Arthropoda; class Insecta; order Hymenoptera; family Cephidae; genus Cephus; species Cephus cinctus. The sequence continues at coordinate 1,027,327 of NW_014333756.1, read as the reverse complement.
TTTCCACAAGAGAAATTTATGCTCTCGTACAAGACTGGATTATCAGGATAACGCGCATGAGGTAATAAATAAGGAGAGAAATGAATATTGCGGTACTAAAAAGAAATTTTTATGATTTTCGAATGCTTAAAAAAAAATATCTTTCAACAGAAGAATTCTTTTAACGTAAATCTTATGCTAACTTTCGACGTACCTAGTGGCCACGGTAACGGCGTGTAGACATCAATGACGCAATTGCATACCAAAGCATAAAAATATTTTTTTTAAATGTAATAAAATTTTCATTATATTTCGTTGCATGATTCGTCGCTTGTGTGACGCAACAATAATTACGTATCAAAAATAATTCGAAACTTTATTATTGGAAAATTGCCATCGACCATTGTGTTTCTCTAGCCCATACATTAATTAATTCCCTCGAATTCTGCGCTAAATGAAACTTGTGTGACAACGCCATGTGCAGCCCAAACATGCAAACTGAAATGCGTTGCACGGTTCATCCCCTATTCTAGAATTGAGGATACGCCTGCCTGCCCATATACCCACGTTCACCGTCCCACGTCCAGAATGCTCCCGCACTATGCTAATTGAAGTTATACGCGCAGTCACTATTACAGGGTGAAATTCATTCACAGCCCTTTGAATAGTCATGATCATTTCTATTAGTTTATCGCTTTGAACCGCATGATTGACTTCATACGCCGATTTGCCTGTTGAGCGTCATAAATCATTCGAATCGATTTACCGAAAGGTCCGTCAGTGGTTAATGCACGCGTGACGAACTTGAGTCTGGCGAGTGTTTAATTTCGAAATTAGCTAATACGATTACCAAAATCCGTTAGTACGGGTCAATATGGACACGTGGACTCAGCGAGTAGATCTGTTTGGTCAAATTATTACAAAGAGGATTTGTGTAAAAGAGAGAGAGATGATTGCAAGTCAAATTTCCCGCCATTGTCGATTAACCGCCATCAATTATACGACCATGAGAATAGCGATTAATTAATTAAACGTCACACGGTATACTTTTAATGTACAATAAAAAAAGTACACAAAATTTAAGAAGAAAACCCGATATCCAGTTTTACAGTGATACACTAAGGGAATCGTGTGAATTTGAATTTCCCGCCATGGTTGGTGGGCTGTGGCGTAACAATTACCAACCGTGGCACGATCTTGGGAATAAAATTGTATTTAATGTTGTAGCTCTGATAAATGAACGGTGACGGCGGAAGAGTCGAAGTGTCAGAGGATTGGTAAACGTGTGGTGCTGATGGATAGCTAATGAGACGCGATGAGGACCGCCCTCCCCAGCCTACATCCGTTGCTGCCATATCTCACCGCAAGACTCCATTAGCGGCCGCCTAATTGGCCTCGCGGATAATCAAGTGGCCCACCGTCTCTACTTACGTACGTGTCCGTTTGGTTTTACATATGGAGGTACAGTCAAGCGTGATTCATTTTTATTCTATGCGCGCGCGGGTACGTTCCAATGAAAAAGTTTCACGAGTGTGTTTCAGGCTGACTTGAACGACGAGGTAAGGACGCGGGCTTGTGCGCATGCGCAGAATATATTAAAGATGGACGAATTCCAGTCATCTCGTACATTACAGAAGAGACAGGTGAGGGAATGACTGAACAATATATTTTCGTCTGGTGCTGTAGTTACCAAAAAAAAAGGAAAAGAAAGAGAGAAGATACAAAAGCGATATAAAAATTAAAGATACAAAATAAGGTATCTCGTAAATATGCAGGTGTTTCAATTAACCGCGCTTTCCCTTAAGAACCAGCCAGAACGAAAGAGGATAATAATTTTCTAAATTAAGAAAGATCCTAAAGATAACGACGGATGATAAAAGAGAAGATGCTTGGTACTTTATGAGAAATTAATTTTTTCATTTGTATCTCGCGCCATTAAGTATACGTGGTAATTCTATGTGTGAGAGACCAATTTAAAAGCTAACCTAACAGACAAATATGATAGCAGTCATTTTTGTATCATATCTTTCTCTTATTATGACTCGACACTTGCCATATTGTACGGTCGGAGTGGTCTGCCATGAAATCAGATATAACAGACGAAAATATATAATATTATACGTGTAAATATAATGTTCTGGAAAACGTGCGTTTATCGGCATTCATTTCCCGTGAACGTAGCCAAAACGTCAAGATTAGCGTAAGGTACGAGGAGTGATAATTTCGTGGGCGAATCGGCAAGCCGCTCTCTGCCTTGCAAGCACTTTCGAGAATCCAGTACGATAAAGGCTCGGACCCCAAGAGCTCCATAGCCGTTAGCGCGTTATCGCGCATAAAAGTACAGGGAATTACGAAGTTTGAAGCATAAACCAGTCGACTCTATTAAAGTAGCGGTATCGGGGTTGCCTGGTGGTAAAAATCTACACTAATTCGCAAGGACGGCGCCAGGCAGTGAAGTACTTTTGGATTTACCTGTAGAATGGTAGTTAGAGGGTGAATTTCCATCGAGGAGGGAAAGAGCGTATCAAGGGTAGGAGTCTGCTGTTACGGTAAGCACAGAGGTACACAGGCCCCGGTAAGCGCAAAACGTAGAGCACGGAGCAGCACAGAAAGGGAGAAATAACTTTGGGCACGTGCGGAAGGGATGGAAGTTTGCCGGACCGAGTAGATAGCGCAGGAGAGCCGCTAATTTGTTGACACGATTACTTATGCAGGAGAGGAAGCGTGGCGAGGACTCGATGGCGACGCTCAGCGCCGACGGAAGCCTCTAGGTAAAAGCAGCCGCACTCCTGAGGAAGATAAATCCTTGTGAAAGCACGTCTTCGATATTTGGTAAATTCAAATGGTTATTTCTTGGTAAACTTTCGAGAATGATCCCTTACTTGCTGAGACGTCTATTCGAATGTTTCAGATCGTCCTTGAGTCGTGGGAGATAATCCTCCGGTTGAAGAGATTCCAAAGGCACGTTTAAATAGGCTCGATGGGTAGGTGATTGAAATTCTTAAATAAATTTTTGATATTCATTGTACTTTTTATTTCAGATACTACAACTCACTGGTGGAGTTGCTACGGGTTAATCTGACTGATAAAATATATATATGAGATATCGCCGTATTAGATTATTCTTGTCTTTTTCATCCCCTGGGTGGGTATGCATTAATAATAAATTTAGCCTGCGGGTTAAGTTATTAAACGGGCGATGATTAACGAGCTATGGCTATCTGATAGGACGACACTTAGTATTTCGGAATCAGTTAGCTCAGTACCTCAAACCCATTCATTCCCTTTTGGCTCCCCTCGTGGCGATGGTGATTATGATTTATGGTCGGTGGGCGCACCTCAAACAAAGTACATCAATTATGTGTCTGGTGTGTCGCGTTGTTACTACCCTGACAACAAAGGGTGGCGACGACCCTGTCTCAGTGCTGTGTATCGAGAATATTCTAACTATACTGTACGCCCGGTAATAAGTGCTACTACTACGGTACAGGGACGTTGAACGTCAAGAATTGGATACTACGCTGCTCAAGTTCGCTTTCGATTAATTATACGACTTGTAGGTTAGACACGTGTCAGAAATATTTAGAAAAACGTGGGAAAATGATCCTTCGTGACGATATCATTTTTTATCAAGACCCTTGACTTGCCATCATGTAATTAACAAAGGGATTTAATTTAATAGACAAATTAATATTTGCTTTGAGTCAATGCTAAAGTCCGTGCGTCTACTCACAGTGGCGTCTCTGTGAAGTTAATCGAACACGATAGATAATCGATATATCGAATATAACTTTCGATACCAGTAATCTCGACCCAGTCCAGTAAATTATAAATGTGAGTATGATTAATTAGACGTTCGAAGAATCTCGTACATTTTTTTCTCATTTCCTCGTGTTATCTCTCTGTAGCCCAGGTTCTCTCTGCGACCTTAACCGTAAGCACTTTTGTACATCGCTGACACCATGAATGGTAAAACAAAACTTTTCATTCGCAGAAGAGAGGAGCACTACTGCTAGCTGGAAGTATTTACGAGGTTTAACGACTCCCTCGACGTCCATTAAGATTACGAAATGACGGTGTCATCATTTTTTTCCCTCTCAGCCTTCCATCCTCTATCTAGTTCCTCCCTCTGTGCAAACTTGACGTCGTTTCCAACATGGCGTTCATTCAGATCAGACGATAATATCCAGCAAGAATTCTTACAGGGGTAAAGTATGAATTGACAAAATATGTATAACTCGCAGAAAAATGTACAGACATAATGATATGATTTTGTTAACATGAAAGTTTATCAGCGATATTATCTCTATTAGATTCTAACCTATAAAACGAAGACTGAATGCAATCCATTTGTAATGGCAGCTCGTTACAATGCGATCAGGTAGGACTAATCAATTTCATGGATACCTGGACCTGGGCCATGGAGCGATAGTCCAGTCATCACGCAAATCTCTTATAAGGATCGAAGAGCCATCAGTACCCTAGATATATAGATTCAAGAAGATGGAAAAGACGACAGTCGGTTGATGTCGTTTCTTCCGGTATAAAGTGACCTCTAACTTGGTACTAGAGGATGGTATGGGTGAGGTAGACCAGCGGGATATTGCTGGTCGTTTGTCTTTTCGTTTCCCAAGTCTGGGTGGATGTTCGCAATATCGGCTCTGCTAGTAGCTAGTATCTCGCTCACACTCTCCTTCCTCCCGGCTCTGATTGCACTGGGGCTTTCCAGAGTCCGGGCGGACATACCTCACGCGGAAGTCCAATTTTATTTTTCGACCTCTCAACGAGAACGAGATAAGTAAGTAAGAGCTGTGCGCACTAGGTATATACATAGTATAGGTGTAGCTGAGAAATTTCGTGGCATCCCGTGGCGGCACATACTGCTATCTACGGATATTGCTGCCGAAGTAGAATGCCCGATAAGAATCTCACTGAGGATAGAATAGCCCGGGTAGAGCATCCTGATTCCCGATTGTCCTGAAAGACTTTAAGATAGCATAAAGCCTTTTTGGCATTAATGTCAATTCTTAGAAACGAGCTTACAATGCCCTTGGTGAAATCCTATAGGAACTAAATGACCTAGTATATTCACCAAGAGCCCTAATAGCGTCAGGACACAATAGCTTTTTCAGCTGTTCTCATGTAAATCATTATTATTATGTATAAAATGAAAAAATAAAATTTTCTAAAATAAATTTGAACGTTGAGGCAGTGAATTATCAACGTGACGTAATGAATATCATTCCTCTTCGATTTTAGTTGCTTATTGGTATCGCTTCTCGGATACGCCTGGGTCACAGACTAGACACTGTACGCACCGCGAATGGTAATATACTAAGAGAGCGAGCGATACCTAATTCCAGACCGCCCACTGGCAACATTATCAGGGCTGCGCGGATAACGTTAATATACGGTCCAAGTTTTTAATATCCTTTACAACGGCAATAACGCTTTATTTAATACCCCATGAAAGTCCCAACTGCTTCGCTCGTTCGCTCGTTCGCGTTAAAGTGAATTGTTTCGCGCGCAGAGCATTACCGGGGCTTTAGATTCAAGCGTGCCCCGTAGAAGAGCTTCGTTGTAGCATGGCTGATCGTTACAAGACCGTCGCCCAGCTCGCGGAAAGGGATGTGCTCCGCAGCCCGTCTTCACACGGCCATTTGCATATTTACGACTCCGATCTTCATTCCCTGGCTACATTTCGTATACCAGAACTCCCACTGCCATTCTAGCCAGTCTCTACGGCTCCCATCCAGCCGTCCTCCGGACTCGATATTTGTCCTGGGAGACCAATAGTTACGAGCTCCTACACGGATCTTGGCAATGGCTACGTTCTACCGGAGATACAATCAATTTTGCTTGTCTTGCCGATCGCCAACAATATACTGGCAGTGCTTAACCTCAAAATCGAAGTGTTGTTCCACCTGGTGAATGAATATGCCTGCAGCTGTCTAACTGCGCCCTCTTGCTGGGACTATGGAGGATCCTTGATGAAGAGCCAGTGGGTGTTCTCCGAGGTGCTCTCTGGCTCCTGAAATAATTTGCAAGCAGTAAGCGGGTACGGGAGCAGCAAGCGGAAGACAATGACTTACGTTAATGCCGGACCCATAAAGAGTCGGTAACTACCCTGCAATGAGATACAGGGAACACGGGACCCGAGTGCGATATACGAGCCGTTTAAACGAATAAAGAAGAAGAAGACCTCGTTCAGGTACCCCCGTAGCGAAGCCACATCGTGTCACAACACCCTCGCCTCGCTGCATGCTCGCTACCAAATGAAATCATAATTCTCTCTTAGGGGGCGTTATTTAGCCAGCACGCACGTAATTACAGAGGAGAATGAAAAACCTGAAAGAATTTACGATCAGAGCATCTTGTAGTAGCAAATGCGCACTGCGAGCATTTGTTATTTATACGTACAGAAGAAACCTGACTTCTCGGACTACTATTTTGGTGTTGCATCCAGGATGCATTAAATGACAGAATGTCTTGGCTGCACCTACTTTTCTCTCTAAACACTACAAATTCCACCATCCTCTCTCTCTCTCTCTCTCTCTCTCTCTCTCTCTCTCTCTCTCTCTCTCTCCGACTTTAAACAGACTCCAGTACGCATCTCGTCTACTACTGCAGTTATAATAAGGCTACTTTCAAACTGTCTAAAGGGCAAAGACATCCAAAGGATCATCGTCCCTTTAGCATTAAATTATTCCTTTGGGATCGTTCTAAATTATTAGGTAGGACTACTGGCTAAAGTAGCAATTCAATGCGCACGACATATCATGGGCACGTGTGTATCTAGACAAAGGCAAACGTGTGGCGTCGCGTGATATTGCCACGTCGTCCGGACACGCTTCTCTTGTATTTTAGCTGGCAACCCGACTTAACGGACCTCGCGGAGCCGGCCCGTCAGACTGTCAACCGTAGTCGTTAATTTAGTCGTTATATAGCTGGCACGTAATGGACGCCATCCGAACGCCACGGTAAATCTGACGGTGAATTGCATTCATTACAACGTTAACGGTCTGCCTACGGGAGGTACGTTCGATTAAGAAAGTCAGTAATGGCCAGGCCACTTAACGCAACTACATCGGTTCACCAGGACGTGGTTTTCAGAACGCCGAGAAATTTGATCTTTTGATACAAAGAAAAGTAACGGCGGTACTGTATGCTATTCTATGGGATTCCTTTGTTCGCAGTGAGACTCTCTCACATTATACGCGCCGTGCACTTGCATTCTGCCAAAACGATTACTCTTCCGTTATCTCTTCGGCGCATCTGCCTTCTTAATAACGGATTAAAACGGGTTAAGAGGGATCGAAAAATCTTATTCCATCCTCGAGATCAAAGAAGAAACTCGTTTCGGGCATGCATCATCTCTCCTCATACGATACACTTTAATTTATGCTCATCCGCAATCGTTTCTCATCAAACGAGATCGATCCAGGTGATTGGTCGCTTTTATATCAGCTCATGAACCGGATACGGGAGATCTTGATCTAAACAAATGCATTACTTCGAAGTTGAATAATTTTTTTTATCCTTCGCTTTTTTAAGGATGTTTATATTTAAGTGACTACCTTTAATTTGACTGGTCTCTGTACGTCAATCATGACAGTTGTCAATCAGCTTGTTATACTATTAAATTCCCAAGCACGTAGCGTCATTGGACAGCTCTGTCGACGAGGACGTTCACCGGGTCGGCATCGCACTCCTGGATTGGCACATGCAGTTGAACCAGGCAGCTCCATCAGTTCACACAATGCAACTGCATTACAGGGGACTCTGGCATTTGCTGCTCAATTCTATGCAGCACAGTGCATTACAGCAGGGAGTACAGTAGAGTAGAGTGGAGTGGAGTGGCATGTTCGAGTGTTAAACAGAACCCTGGGGGGTTCGCGTGTCACCTCTATTCCCAGCATAATCCACGTGTTCACACCTTGCTTCCAAAATAGGACTACGACATAACGAATAACAATAATAAATGCGACTTCAATTTCACCACTGCGGAAGTTTTCATGAAAAGCATTCATTAAAAATAATAGTCTAATAATACCAGAGCGTGTGTTCATTTTCTAGAAAATGGCCGTGCTCTTCTATGGACCCTGGTTTGGATTCCAGCCGGTTGGCTTGACCACTGATAAGTACTTAAGAGGATCCCGTGAGGATGGAGCTTAACGTCCCTCAAAGGCATCCAGGCGCCGTTTACACGTGGTCTATTCTTCAGCGACGCAGCTTCGCGACGAAGGTCTTAACGGCTCAGTAGGTAATTTACCTTTACGACTCTCATCTTGCGGGAACCATTCACCGAATGGAGGACAGGATCAAATGGTACAGGAAGACGGTGCTCCAGGACACGACGAGACCGGAGAACAATGGGGTCCATTGGCATCTGTTCGGAAAATTAAAATAATTAATAACAATGATAATAATAGTTTTTTAAATTTAGTTCTAAGCATGCACAACGTAACCTTAAAGTTACAACACGTCTTCAGCTTCCTCTACCAAATCCTATGTAACGTATACAAGGATTTGAGTACACAGGATTCCGGTGGTAATACTCGTGCGACAGGATCCTCGTAAATTGCGGCGAATTAACGAGGAACATTAAAGGCGGTCGCCTGGCAAGTGCCGAAGTGGGTACTTATGAGACGGGAAGTAAACCAAGTGAAATAAGGGTTGAAAGGCTGGTGTGTTGTAATCGTATAAACACATTGCGGTGACTTTTACAATCGGTGTGGGCAAAAGGTGGCAAGCAGGCAATGGCGATGACGATGACGCTGGTGGGTGTAAACCTGCCAACACTGCCAATGGTGACAGTTGTTGGTAGTGAGCAACGAAAGTTGAATTTATATTTTTTTTTTCACTCCGGTGACATAAACTGGATGGTTTATCTGAGGGCCGTAACATAAAGTGAAGTTCCTTGTAGCTTCGCGTGGTAAAGCATTAGCCGGCAATAAGATACTTTTATTAGTAACTTTATGGAGAGTTAGATGATTATAAAACAAGTCGTAAACATATACGAGTGCGCCGCTCATCTTCTTTTCTCTATATACCTATAGCATGAAATATATGTATGTATACATATATATACATGAATATTTGTAAAGGATGCTCTTCGCTGCGTGAGGTCCTTTATGGCTTTCACGGCAGCCACGAAATCGTCAACGCCTTTTGTATTTAGTTGTCGCCATAGCAGAAGGTCTTATAAAATATGAAAAGCACTGTACATCCGTCAGTTTGTATTTGTCTTTGTTATCCGAGCCTACAGGGATAACTATTAGTTATAGTAGGTATTCTTGATCTAGTAATTTTCTTTTTTTTTTCTTCTAGACCGAATCAGAACATTATTGGCGCCAGTTTCAAATTTTAGTACTTAACGGTTAAAGCCCTTCTTGAAAGAAAGATATGGCGACGGGTGATGCAAGCCGGCTGGAACTCTGACATGCCGACATTTTCGCTTTGATCACATCTCAGAAACGTCACAAAGTTCCAGGCTGTAATTTCGCGATGAAACGAAGCGACCTAAGAGCCATGGTTGGTGTGCGTGTCGCGCGCCGGATGCGGCACGTAATAGGCAAAAAAAAAATAAAATGCAGTTGCCAAGCCCCATGGGGTGGTTGGTAAGCATGGAACTTCCGTACTCTGTGTATATAGCTATACATAATATAAACGTGCTGGTGAAGACCATATCCTATGTTAAATCAGTGACTCGTTAATAAGCCTGGTAATTCGCTTTGGCGGTTATGAATAAGGACTTAATGAAAGTACCTATATAGTATCATTGGTATACGGCAGTGTCTATCGGTGTCGCAGGAATACAACCTGACAGTAAAATAATTGATGACGGTTTACGATGATGCAGAAAAACGTGAAGTCTTGCGAGTTTCACGTCGTAGAAAGTGAAGGCTTTCCCAAAGAGGTCACGGATTGGTGTTCGCGTACGCACGCGTGGCTGCAATTGAAAAAAAGGCAATTAAAATTCAAAAGATCAAAATATGGTTAGCGATGAGATAAAATTTAGAAAAAATTATTTATCTTTGGCTTCCATTAACTTTACCATGTAGTCACTCATTATTTTTCTCTACTCTGTACGTAGGAGAGACCGAGACGTAGCAGCATTCAAAGTGGGTGCATTCTTCGTCAGGACGTAACTCACCATCCGGAATGATCGAACGAGTGACACAAAGTGGTTTAAGTCGCGTTCCTGCCAGACTGCTGTTTATTAGTCGGGCAAATGGGAGCGTGCAGAGAGTAAGAGTGCTGACGTTGATCCTCTTGGGTAGTGCAACATCACGCGCCAAGCGTTCTATTTTATCCGGAGGCCGTCGCGGGGCCACGTCTGAAGCTTCTATGGCGACGGGGAATGCAGGAGCTCTGGAAGAAAATTACAAACTGAATAGAAGGGAATCACTGATCGAATTTAAAATTGGATAGAAAGCATAGGCAGTTGAGCGAGGGACTTAGAATTTTGGATTTTTTAGTCAAAATCTTTCAAAAATTATTGAAGCACGTGATGGATGACGCGTATGAGGAAAATATTAAAAAATTTAAATCACTCATTTATTCTAGGTTATATAGAATTATCAATGTGGACCTTTCAAACACCAGAGGCTAGTGGCGATGAAGAAGCTCCGAAGGCTTCTCGTACAGGGTAGTCATAATGGCCTCACCGTCAGGGCTGGCGTTATTTTCATCGACATCCATCTTCGCGAGGTGCAGCCGCCGCTAGAGCCGAGCTTCCTGACAGAGACTGATGTTCCATGCTCGCGCACAGGCTACGATAGTGATATTGGTGGCGCACACAATCCACCAAGTTAGACATCAAGAGTATAGACGTCACCTGATTTATCACTCGGCGCTCAATCATGAAATGAGCCGCCATATTGCGCGTTCAGACAGTGCAGACTCACCCTGGTAATGCATGGGGATCTGTTCAAGTGCCCATATGACCATTAGTCACAGGGACGGGACCCAAATGAATTTACGACTATTATCTCATGCGCTACCATTTTTTGTTTAGGTCTCAAAACTTTCTACTTTGAGATCCTTCAGTCTTGCATATGATACTTTAAACGTTAATTCGATGAACAAACTATATTTTAACATTTCATCTGCTTTCACAATTTTCAATCCGTCAGTTTAACAAATTTTTTTTCCGATTTACAAAAGATGGAGAGTTCATTTAATCCTTTGGTGACCAAAAACCTTTTTTCTAGAGCCACAATGATGAATCGAATAGGCTACTCGTTAAGGTTGTATCACTATCCACGATTGATAGTGTCATGGTGTCAATGGAAAGACCGATAGAGGAAAGAGAGAGACAGAGAGAAACTAAGTCGTATACCCTAAAGGGAAGGATGAGTAATAGGACCGATGATAAGTCGATCTGTCAGACATGTAATTTATACCTAATTGTTAGACGTGACGTGGAATAAATGGGCATAGGGCAGCTGTCAGTCTGAGCACCTTTTGTTATGCTCCTCTCTATACCTTACTCTATTATACCATCAAAATGTATAAGTTATGGGAGACATCGGTAAGTGGGTGGTCAGTATATTATATATATGTACTATACGATATAACATCATCATTTAGGTCAAAGGTGAAATCGCAAGAGCTTGTATCAATTTTATGTTCAGCCTCATTGATTAGAGTAGTAACTATATATACGGCATCTATACCGTAAATATATTATATATCATATACTATACTTTCCAGTATAATATAAAATCAAATCTAAAGGTTATGCGTACGTGTTGACATATCCTGGTTCGTTTATTAATCAGAAAAATATCGTTGGTTTCAATCGAATTTAACGAGCGAAAAGTAATTACGGATTCCGGGGTATTTCCAGGAACGTGAAATATCCGTTTTCATTGAATACGAGAACGCGATGCTTTGTCAGTAGGTTGACAAATGCTTGTGGCTTATTGTATGATATATATCTATATTATATGTATATATATAATCCACTAGAATATCCTTTCTAAACCTGGCTTCTTTTTACGTCCGAATTCATCTGCCTCTCCCCACGAATTTTACGTCCTAGGGTCAAAGCCGCAATTGTACAGGACGAATGTCGCTGCATTGTAAATATCGACGAAGGCATTATAAATGAGGTTAACGTAATATATATATATTGACATCGTATAGGAGGTTATATATATGTATAGCAGTAGAAATAGCATAACCTCAATATGTGCTATGTAAAATCCAGTCATTTGTCACTGACAATTATTCAAATAATAACTTCGTTCGTTTGAAGGAAACAATTTAAAAATGAAAAATGGCACTTCTCCGAATTTGGTAATAATAGTTTTAAATAACCCGCGTCTATCAAGTTAGAAATAATATTGGATAGAGCATTAACACTTTCGTACTTGATGTGGCCCCATCAATTCAAGTCATATACGTCACCCGGAATAGATAAGTGATTGCTGCTCTTCTTTGTACGTATTATACCATCTGAATCCAGATATTTCAGCACCTGCGGTACTCCAGTCAATTAGGTTCACATTATTATAATGAAAGAAATGATAATTGATACGTGTATAATTGCTATTCAAATTATATCTCACAACTCGTATTTCATTAGTTAGAACCACGTGACATTTCTAATAAAATAATTATAGAATTGATTAAGACTAAAACGTATATAACATTCGGTCAGCGGATTGGATTATTATTTTTCTCCTCATCGCGCAATAGGTGGATTCTGAAAATAGGATTGAAATGATTTTTCGTGCAAATTTACGTAACCAGTATTTGGATTACATTTTATCGGACGAAATCTGTCTTATGGTGACCTCGTGGGATTTCTATTGGTTCTTGGACGCTTCATCAATAAACGTCACGTTTGCGTGACAGGTTCTGGTATCCTCCTAGGGACCCGGTATGCTGAATAATTACAGAGACGTAATTTTTCAAAATACCGTGACACGATTCCAATCGTTTGTTCAAATATAGGTTGACCTCTGTGGGTTTAGCTGCTTAGAAATTCTAAAAGAAAAATTTATTGAATTTATCATCCATCGATGCTCTCCTATCGATTGGTATATGAATCTTGACGAACCGTCGCGACGCCTCGTTTCATGGGTTATACCACGTCCCGACGCTTGAATGTGGACTGCGTTGTAGATTGATTGACAGACGGAAGAGAATAACGTCAATACGTCATATGAGCATCGCCGGACAAATTTATTTTGGAAAGGACGTCTGAATTGTTTGGAAATAATTATTATTGATTTTATCAATAATTCGTGACGATTTGATCGATTTTTCCTAAGGGTATAAAAAAAGATCATTACAATCGATACGTGATTTATTTCTGGTGTATATTGATTATTAGATTAATTTGACTTTTTCTTGGTTGATAGAGAAAGTCTGGATTTTTTAATACTTACGGTGACTAGGCGTTGTTCGATGAGCAAAATCTCAATCATAGGGGTTGATTCAGGAGGCGTTAACCATGTAAGGTTAGAGACGATTTTTCTACCTCTTGATATTCCATTATTATAAAAATTCAAAAGCACTTTTCTATCTTTTGATTATCCTCCTTCCCTCCTGTACTGCACCCTCTGACTGTGTCTCTCTCTCTCTCTCTGTACCTGCCAACCCTAGAATAGCTCGTTCTGCATTGAGCTCGGGGCGAGCAGGTGCTCGTCATTTCTGACAATGTGCAATTGACAGCTGCGGAATGAGAAACCGGTCGATCGATTGAAAATTATTAAAAATTGCCTGCGGCATGTTACGTCACATAAGCAAAAGGATACCATTGTGTCAATCGACAAGTTTATTCCGTCGTCACGTTTGAACTTTCAACCATTTTTTATATCCCAGACACAAATTCCATTCGGTATATTTGATTTGTTGTAAAAAAATTTGTTAATTACGTTTTTAAAAATTCTTTAAAAAAATTGCATGCGAAAAAGAAAACTAGTCAAATAGCGAAATGTAATATGCAAAATATACCTCACATTACGAATGGTCAGGAGACTCGAAGGGAATTAAAATTATTCGGAACGGACAACCACAGCGGGAGAGCAGACAGCCGCGGTACATCCTCGTTAGAGAAGCCGTCGGATCCAAGAGCGCGTTTCACATTTTTAACAGCGGATTTCTCTCCTGACAGCCGTCCGGCCACATTACCGTCTAAAAACAATATACGGGCCCCATGCTCGGGGATATCTCCCTTTCCTCGTCAACTGTCCTACGTGTCCACGTGTCCGCCTTTACGGAGTAGAGACTCATCGGAGATGACGCAGGCTGTTCCATTCCTGTCGTAAGTTCCACGTCCTGCCATTTTCAATATAAGTTACGTGTGTCTTTCAAAAAGTAGTAATACCGGTCCGCCATAGCACTGGGTAGCCATAACGCGTAACGACGTAAGTCATGTGTCCGGATTATAAACGTAAATTGAAATCGTACATTAAAATTGAACTTTATATATGTTTGAAAAATATCCTTCTTTTTTTAAATATTTTATATATAAAAATACATATAAAGAAACATGATGGTCATTCTCTTGACTATCGTATTCGTTATTCAGATCTCTTACTGACTAATTGCAAGTACGACGACGCTCGCGCCATCTACGTCGACATTGTTAACTGTCACGTAATTCCTAATAGCGTATGACTTACCCGCTACACAAGTATTAACCGGTAATAGTGTTACGTAAAAACGGATTAAGAGTTCGCGCGAGGGTCGGCCATGCGTGCTTTTCGTTTGTCGGCGCAGCCGAGGGAAGCCGTCACGTCGTGGTGCCGCAGGCCGACAAACGAGACGTGACGTCGACTGATATACAGATACATTCAGCGAGTGGTGCCGTAGATATATTGTAAAGGTTGCGTCGCGACGACTGCGTCGAGGTTGACGGTGAGGTTTTATGGGAACGTGGTAGTGACGTTCCGTGTTACTAGACCCTATATATATAACGACTTGGCGATGGGGCGAAGAGACATTATCCGCTCACGTCGTCGGCAACGTAAATAGAGAAAATGAGAAAACGTCTGTCGGAGTGAGTACGCCTCGCTTCTCCTCGACAAGCTGTCAGAGCATCGCGATGCCATACGTCCTCTGCCTACCACCTACTATCCTCGCGTCGCCAGACATCACCTAGTAGTTTATATAGGGATCTGCTGTACCGACTGCTACAATTTTAGCATGCGACAAATCTCTGCATATTTGTATCTATAATGTTGGCTCCTGCGAATGAATGGTACAAATAGAAATGAATTTGTTGAATTATTGGCATTACTGATATTGGAATATACAATAAAACGTGAATTGAAAATATTTGAATATGTTAGCGTTTTAGATTTTTTTTGTGACTGCAATGATGATCAGGTTCTACGAAGGGTATAAAGATGAAGTGGATATGTGATTTGATTTTATAAGACATGGAGGATGTTCGGTATGGATTGGTGGTCGAGTGAGTCTTTATCCAAGAAATCCAACGGGACAGTTCTTTGGATTATTTATGTCTAGCCGAAGTCGAAACCACCCCTGACACGTGGGAGAACGATGTGGACAAGAAAACGATCAGTTTATCCAGCGTCGAACACGTCGGACAGGGTGCAGCTGCTGTCCCGTCCCAACTTGATAGTTCTCGACCCTCAATACCGTAGCAGAATCTCATCCCCCTTTTGCACCGGGGCTGAACCGCATCCCCGTCCGCGAAATCCCCAGGGGGGTGCACGGATTGAATTAGCAGGGTTGCCGTGTTTGGGGTACGGGGGTGGATGGTTCTTCGTGGAGGAGTCAGAGGTGGCTCGTCCTGGTGGTGGCTAAGGGAGTCACCTCTAATCCCCGTGACCCGACAACACCGCCTGCCGCAGGGGTCGTGCCAGGGTTCTTCAGACTGCCACCAGGAGTGGCGGCAGCATTTGCTCGATAACTCGGGGTAAGTAGGACATCAATCACGAGCTGACACTAGCGCTAAGTAATGAGCGCACCACGACTTACGACATGACCGACCTGCACGCCAACCCCTTAATATCCACTGGCGTGGCTGAGCGTAAATCACTGCCTCCTGTTTTCTGCTGGCAGCCGAGAATCAAGATTCACTGGAGGCATCTGGATCATCAGACGATCGTATTAAAATATATTTGAAAAAAAAAGAAGTTATAAAGAATTTTCTAGGTTTTGTATCTTTCGGATTTTATTTTCCAACGTAAGAAAGTAATACTAGACCACCGTGAACTGACAAAGTCAACATCGCGGAACGACGTTAACGATAATAAGCAAGCCTATCTAAATCCATATTAATGCAATCGCACTGTCATCTCGACAGTACGGCATATGCATATCAAAGGGGCCTGTACATCATGGTAGACGGCCTCCGTAATCTCAGATGATTACGGTTATGAACTGTGGGGTTAGACGCACCCCCGACTGTACTAGGTAGGCACCGAACGAGGCAGCCTATCGTCAGATCATAAATGGCGCGAGGATAACTGCCAGGCGAGGCGGCGAATACAAGCGTTGGTGATTAACGCCAAGGCCTTCCCACCACAACTCGTTAAACGGAGGGGATGTATATTACGATATAATGGGGGTACAGGCTATATCAAAATTTTCGAAAACTTTTGGTATATGTATAAGGTATCTGAGGAGAGGTTACCGTAGGGATCATTAAGCTAAGGTAGTACCTAATGAACCAAAGAATTAAATTAGGTTAAGGGGTACACTCGGGCAATAAATATTTATATTATTTATTAATTAATCAATACTCATCCTGCAGCATGATAATAAATATCGATATTAACTTTTATCCTCGCGCTATTCAGAATATGAGACGTCAAGCTTATTCACGTAATTCGACACGGCTCTTAGGGGATAAAAACTAATATATTTACCCGCTGGCAGTGTGTCTCTTTGAAATAGGGTGTAACTTTGATGTGCATCATATATACAGTATCCAGCTAAGGTAGCGGGGTTATTAAGCACCGGGGTCACCGTTATCTCGACGACGTAGCCACCTAGGGGCCGATCTGACGCATTAACACCCCACGTATAAATACTCCGCTTTGCATCTGAATGTCCTATTTACCGTTTAAATAATATTTATGCTAATGGCCGAATAAAAATTCATTTAGTGGAACGGGGGATGCTGTTCCGCTCGCTCGAGTAATACCTACTAATTTGTGTCGTAAATGAAATCGTAAAGTCAGCTTCATCCGGAGCCTGACGGGGGGTATGAATGCGCACGCGCCATCTATGCGGACGAGAGGTGAAACAGAAATTTACAGTCGGCACATAGGAAAGCAAATAAAAACGACGTCTACGGATTACGATACAATGGAGTCTACAGCAGTGAATTATGTGCATCCTTACCAGCAAGACTTTTCGCACCTTGAGTGCGCGTCATCTCTTGGGAAATTCACGATGCATCTTCCTGCAATAAAATGCATAATCCACTCCACGGACCCATGGCGTATACACGGTGTAAATATTCCCTGTGAGAGTTTTATTCCATCGTTTCTCCGTACTGTTTTACCATATGTTTGTCCTTAGTTTTTTGACATCTATTGTTATACATTTCTATCTTAAAACTTACGTAACATTCACAAAAGGCTGGCCGGGCTATGAAGTTTTGTGTTGAGTCCACGTCGTACGGATAAAGGGCACAGCTTGTAACCAGAGTGTCATACACGGATCGCGTGTGACACAGGGTATGATTGACGAGCGTCATTTCCTGCGGCACGAAACGACGGCGGCGACGGTCGTGCAGTGCGCACCTACCGTACACATAGTAAAGCTAGAGACTGGTAGGTGGAAGCCATAAACGTAAACACGCCGTTGGAGCCCACGTTGGACCCCCTCTCTGTGGCCCCATAAATCATACGGCACTGTTGTAGCTAGCGCATTGCTCTCTCCTAGGTTTATTGCACATTAAAGGGTTCGCGGGATTACGTGTCTGGTGTAGAGTGACACGTACGAATCTAGATTTACATCTTTTAATCGTACGAGAGTGGACGGTGAAAAAATGGCGGCTTTTGCGAAAACACTGGTGGAGAAAAAAGAGTGAGTAACGATACCACTTACAGGAGTTTCTATGACAGATATTTTTTTTATTACCAAACCTCTGGTGGGATAACAGAAAATTTTATATCTAGGGAATTTTTATGAGATTTTTACACCTAGGGTACTTGGAATGCCTCTGGTAACTATGTTTATATCAACATTCCTAGGAACTGTCTACACTTGCGTATTATCACTAGGTTGACAGTTATTTACTTTCTAGGGATATAACAGCTCTGACACATAAGCTTAAGCTTTTTAAGTCTAGTTTTCACCGAAGCGAGTGTACTGCCACACCGTGACTGGTGGCATAATGAAATTTTAATATATACCCTGTATAAAGTTACGCGAGGTACTGAAGATTTGTATCTTCATCTAGTAAGAACTTGCTGTTCCGTTAAATACGATTGCACGCAGTTGGCTTGTGAGTAACGTTTTACATTTTTACTCTTACTCTTATATCCCTCTCTCTCTCTCTCTCTTTCTCCCTCCATGTTGCCTTCTCCTTGTAGAACATCGCGTGTTGATCGCTCCTCGTCATCTGTATAAGATTATCACGTCGAGTTCTCTCTATTATTTCCAGCAACACGAAGTATTCGCATAATGAATCGCTACGAGCAGAAAGTCAGCGATTCTCGCATCGCTTACCAGCTACGAGCCGGCGATGAGATCTGCCATGTCGGGAACACTTGAAGCAGAAGGATTTATCGCAGGACGTCATCGTAAAATCATAACGACCAGTCGTCGTGAAAGTTTCATGTGCAGGAAGCCCATACGAGTGTAACGTAATATATGACAGGAAGGTGACGCATACGTTATTATTATAATACACTTTACTTATAGTCTACCTATACATATATACTTCTTTTGACTTTCTCGTTAAATTCTCTATACAGACATCAGCTGCGCTTTTGGCTAATGTCCCAAAACCTGGTGATAATTGCCGGACGGAGTATATCGCTCGGCCGTTTATCAGGAAGGAGGTCCGACATCAACAAGGCGCCAAATGACGTCAGCTGAGTGACAGACGCGTGATGCCGTCGCCGTGATAATGACATTTGCCACGTTAGACAGGGGGGTAATGAGCTACCCGGTGACGGGGATGAGACAAGCTCGACAAGTGACCTCCTTGGCACCCCTCAGTCTCTTAGTCAAGATTGTTCCACGGGTTACCAACCCTCTGGCTTCCCCTTCCGTCCATCTGTCATTAGACGTCATTTATTTGTCGTTAGAGTTCACTTGGGTCGTACTCTTTTTTTTCTTTTTATTTATTTTTTTTCTTCCTCGAAGAACGAACTTCACTGCGAATGTTTCTCAAATTCAATTTTCAGGAGGATATTCCAGACGTCGGAATCTTCTTTTGGAGATGGTCCAAAGCTTTTGAACAATATTGAGATGTGTATATGTCTCTTGGTGAATCAAGGATTATGCTACAGCGGATGCTGTGACATTGAAAAATTTTATATTTCATCACTGCGAGGCGGCCTGATATTGATATCGTTGATACACGACTACCCTTATCTTGTGCGGGGTGACTCGTGCGAGGGTGGGCACGTGTGTTGCCGGAGGGAGGGGCAAAGAAAGGAGAGTGAACAGACGTAAAGAAGGGACAAAGAGACGTGGTTACTGTAAGGGAGATCGAGAGAGAGAATGATACAGGGAGAAAAGCACGGAACCGGGTATAATACCGTAGCTGTGTTTTATGGTCTCCCCCGTTTCCTATTTCGACACAAATGCGTTATTATGCGAAGTTTTATGCATGGAATATGTTGCGCATGCTGAGCTTCCGATATATCATTTAAATAAAGCCCTGCCGCCTGAACGAAGCAAAGTATTGGATAGTTCAAAATGACAATTGCACAAAACTTGTCTTAACTACAAGTACGATGCTTAGACCATATTGAAAAGTGGTTTTAGGCGGGAGCTTTCGAAATTCACTAACATAGTAATAGTGCCCAAAAACGTCATTTCTCATGTATCACTAGAAAACAGTGGCTGTATTCGACAGTCAGTCGAATACGAAGCAGAAGTGTATCAATATTAAACCAGAATCGTATTAGCCAATAGAGCGCTGTTATGCTTTTGGCGCGAAATTCAAATTTAATTCTTCGAGAATGTAACTTTCGCGTTAGCCAACGATACACAATGTATCGTGAGATATAAATATTCGAGGATAACAACAATAGTGATAACTCTACCTTCGGGAAGACTTGGCAATAACACGTTTATCGCTCTGGCATAGCAGAGAAATCAGAATAGTCCTGAGATTTACGAGGGGTTGTAAAAGTTAACCCTTCTCGCGCGGTTATCTCGCGAGTCCCTCCATCCCATTTCTATCGAGAGAAAAGATTTAGAGACAGTCGGCTACCCTGTCACGAACCTTACGACACGAGAGAAATATCTCTACTTACGGAACACCCTATATGGAGTGTATGTCGATCAGAAGTGTCGATCAATCAGAATACAAATTCGCGCGCGTAAAAATCGTACGATATTGCTTCTCCCAGGATTCAAGAATCTATCTGGTTGGATATATATGTGCATACATATATGTATATATATATTAGCCACGTGTATTGGGCGTCGCGACTCCCAACTACCTACTACACGCAGTATATACTTATACAGTATATATATATATATTTGCCTGCGTTTTCTTCCTTCACGCGTCTTCCTCTCTCTCAGTCACGAAACGCCGGATACTTCGCGACGCACGGAAATGTTTTACGAGGGACCATAAAACAATCCCATTTATGGACGTCATATTTTATCGTTGATAACCGGTGGGAGATTTAAAATAGACGGCCCCGCTGTGTCTGCCTCGCGGCGATTTATGAGTTCGGATATTACAGATATATACGGATCTTAATTAAAAAAAAAAAAGGGGGTACATAAGGCCATCGCAAATGTAACACAATGAATAGCAATGAACAAAAGGTGTCAGGAACGTCATTATATTCGTACAAGATCTGGGGAAAGCAATTCGTCGGATGACGATTTGCAAATTATTGTAATTTATGCAATTTATTTAAAGTCAATCGACAGTTACGTGATAATCGTCTGGAACAGTGATGATTAGTAATTTTATTGATTGCGCATTGTATATATAAGTATACAATCACCATAAGACCGTACAGACTTCAAGCCGTCTTTGGCGTCATCCTCGTATTTTTTCATTCAGAACTGCCATTAATTCCCTAAGATGGCGAGCTGCGATTAACGGGAGAACAGCTGCAGCCTTCAACGTGGGATCGCACACGCGATCCTTCCTTCTTGGAAGGAAAAGGCGAGACCCCTCTTGCTAACTTTTTAGAAGACGATATAGGCACACGCACTCGCACGTGGTCGCATGTGTACTCACGTACGTCGTAATGCAGGAATCATCGTCTGAACTCGTCAGACTCCTTGGGCCCGTCCATCCACGCCAATGATTTCTCACTGCACTCTGTGAACTGTGAAGCTGAAATCTTTTTAGGGTTAAATGACTCTGACCCCTGTGACACGTGATTGAGAAGATTGAATGTAGGATTAATCGTACAGTGTATATAGATATAATTGAAAACATGTAATTGATAAGAGAACATAAAATCAGATGCGTCCATCATTATAGATATTTTCCATAACATTTTCTCCACGCATGTACAACCTTAAGAAATTATTTGCAATAATGTCATCGAATAGAACAGGATTGATCGTATCTAAATTAGTGACTTTGGTAAAAAAAATGTTCATGTAAAAATATTAATTTTCATTTAGTATGAAAATAATTACATATATACACATTATATACGTATATACACATCTGGTACAGATGACTGTTCGCATGGCGCGTAGGATTCACCTTCCCAAATTGTGTCCTATAAATCCGGCGTCGTTTCAGGAAATTCAGTCCAAACCGGAAATTAAATGGGTATTATCGAGTTGACAGTTTCCAAAGTTCCGTATGAGTTATTGCGAAAATCGGAAATTACGTATTACATCGTGCGAGAACATTAGTACGTATAGCCCGTACCTTGTGGCATATAAAAAAAAAGCAGTACGTACCACCCTATAGAGAGTAAATTTACCATTGACTTACAGGTAATCCCAACGATGAAAATGTCCATTACAGCAAGTGTTAATTTCCTTCGAGTCCCTTATGTATTTCACGCCTAGGTACCGACGGTGGCGGATCAAAGAAGTGCCTGCCGGGTAACGCTGTCGGTAAAGCAGGAATGCTTTTAATTGCAACGCAGCAATCTACACGTACGTACGGTATTAATTAAAGTAACATTGTTTCGCGTTTAATTGCATCAATTGTACAGTAGGCTTAGTAGCGGCAACGATGAGTGACGAGTACCCCTTTATGGTAGTCAACGCCATAGCGTTCAGTCAACCTAACGTGACGTCCTGCTTCTGTTTTCCTTTATGACGTGTATATATATATATATATATATATATTGGCGGCATTCTTATCATCTCTCAGAGCGTTTCACGCGTGCAAAAGTCCCTGCTTCTGTTTTCCTTTATGACGTGTAGAGTACCCCTTTATGGTAGTCAACGCCATAGCGTTCAGTCAACCTAACGTGACGTCCTGCTTCTGTTTTCCTTTATGACGTGTATATATATATATATATATATATATTGGCGGCATTCTTATCATCTCTCAGAGCGTTTCACGCGTGCAAAAGTCCACGCACGTTCACTCAACTTCCCGTACGAGTCAGCTCACGTTTATACATAGGGACACGCACTACAGGCATAGCTCTGAGCCAGCGACACGACACATTCTCTTCTGGCTGCTTGCAAAAAGCTGCCGTCACAGCTTTGCTGCCTCACCGTGCACGTAATAAAGTCATGAATTACGTATCTTGCGTGCCCGTCTCTGGCACGCATAGAGATACAGCTATAGAATGCACGTATCACGTACACAGAGTACTACCAACTCACCGACAGTAATTAGCGCTTGTTTGATCAGGTCGCACGAACGTGCGTGCACCAGGACGTATGAGATACCCTCTCTCGTAGGAAAGCTTTTGTTTCTGGAAAAAAAGAAGTCTGGTATCAGAGTACTAATACGGTTGTGACAGCGATAGTAAAGGTTCGACCACGTCCCTGAAGTTGATTTAGGATATACCTGAGTGCTGGACAATAGTTGCGTATGCCGGAGTCAGGAATGACAGGGTTAAAGGTCCCTGACCTCTTCTGGGTGGATCGTGTAGGTGGACCAGTCAGAGATGCTGGATGTGAATGTGATAAAATTAGAAGAAAAAATTTTAATTAACAGAAATTAAGTCAGAGGTCGTTAGTTGATTTTAGGACAGACTGTAGTAGGATTGGGTAATGGTTAGGATTTTATAGAGTCGCGGTCCAGGATTTGGATGATGTTTGAAGTAGACGACGTGCTATCAATAGCAACACATACCTGGGATAAATGGAATGGAACTTTTTGTCCTTGGCTGGACCTCGTACTAGTGGATGATGATTTTGGGACAGTACCCGATGTTCGGTATTCTTTTGTTTTATAGTACCTGAAGAAGAGTATTCGGTTAGAGAGATTTGAGAGAGGGGCGGAGAGGGTTATAGGGAACGTAGAATCGACTGGTGGATTTCACAGAAGCGGTTGGGACTCTTGGACGATCGTGCTGCCGCCTTGTGGAGGACTAGTCGCACCAGGACTATAACTCACGCCAGTGCTCAGGAATGCCGCCGTTTCGGTATTTATGCGACGGAGTTATGGTAATATTGAGAAAGAAACAAACAACGGAATGCCCGACAACCGGCACACGGTTGTCCAGCCGAGACCTCCCGGCTATGCGATACTTTGCTCCTGGCATCGCCAACTCCCAGAACGGGAGCCACCCTGAGCTCACGACTTCCACCACGAATTTATTGAAACGTCGCGCGATCTTCGCCGTATTCGTGTCGTCTCTGGTGGAAACGAATATCCATAGTCTACTGTTACTGCTATAGCATTTAGGTTAGGTTGGTACTGGATGAGGGTGTCACTGAAGGATCCTGAAATTTTTATTTTCATTACGGTCATAACTCCATAGTAAAAAATTATTGCTTAGCTTTTAATTAATATATTTATACAAAATACGACTTTTAATAAGAAAAAATTGTATATGCATCAAGGGAAACTGTGTACCAACCTTCGTTAGTCTGAATGGATTAACGTTCAATCGGCCAAGTGACTTTGATTTGAACCCACTCTCACGTCTGCCTGCACGTGTGTCCCCTATGCATCTCCCTTACCCTGGCGAGTTTGTCGCGCAATCATTTATTCCCCAGCAGGCATTTTAATTACGCTGATTTATGACGGCTTGTAGCAGCAGCAGCAGTAACAACGGCATATACACGATACAGTCATCAGTGCGGATACGCGATGGCGTGCTGCTGTTATTTCTTTCTCTCTCTTTCTCTCTCTGTCATTTCTCTTATTTTTACTCTTTCTCTTTCTCACTCTTTGCACGACCCTTCGTGTACTGCACTACAGAGAACTGTTGAACACTGTATACATATAGAGGGGCAGTATAAAGCCATAGTAGATGTACGTAACGTTCAAGCGACCGATCGGCTAGTCTCCCGTCAGAGAACAGTGGTGCCCTCTCTCGCCTGGAGGCTTCGGTGTTTTATAGTTTAATCGTAAATCACAATCGTTAATTTCACTGAACGTCAGATGGCGTCGTACGAGGAATCATGATGCACGTCGTGCGATTAATCTTGCCGGAAAAAGCTGCTATCCGAAAGTTTATGGCCGCTCCCGTATCGGACGTTTCGGCGGAATAACAAGGAACGATAACGAAGCCATGTCTACGATAAAATAAAAATGTCTAGTGCAAAAACTATTTACCAAGTGAGTCTAAATAGTAGTAGAAATAAAATCAAGGCCAGTGATAAAATGATAAATTTCCAAAATTTTGATACAATAAAAATTAGTCTATAATCAATAATCATAAAAAATGTTGATGAGCAATAAATTTGTTTTTAATAAAAAATATTTATACGCAGACTTACCTTTGGTCCAGAGCACTTCTGGAAAAAGATATCGGGTCAAGTCAGTATCCGTTTTATTCCGTAGCGATGAAGTGAAGTGAAGTGACGGAGTCCGAGATGTCAGCAGCGTAAGAGCGTCGCGACGCAAGAGACAAGGAGCACGCAAGCCGTCACGCTCGCCCTCTTAATTACCAAATAAGCGTACATGGAGATGCGAGTCAGCAGTACGACGTGTAAGTTAAGGCAGTAACACACTGCGCGATCCGCACAGTCCAGCTCAGCCCAACGAACAGGTAATTGCAGTTTTTACCCGAGCTTGTCTCCCCATGTTGATTGATGGACGGTCGGCCATCTTGAGTGCGTCGCGTAAGGATAAACAACTTCCTTTGTCGGAGAAGAGCAAGCCGGAGCCGCCTTTGAGTGCTCGGCTGCGCGAATCGCGCAATGAATTAGCAGCTTGATCGGCCCGTATATACACAGGGTTTGCTTACCTAAAGACTCTACTTCACTCTGCTCTTCTGTTTGACTTATCCATCTCGATTTTACTTTGTCCTGCCGATCCCACTGAGTTTCGACAATTCTACTATACATACACACTCCCTTGTCTTATTCGAATACTTCCTCCATTCAACTTACGTGCCCGTCGTAACTCCAGAGTCCATCCTTTCCGCTGTTCTGTTACTTCGCAAAAGACTCAGGTAGACGCATTTGGAATGTACCTTGCGAGACAGTGTTACGTAGAGGGACATTCAAGTTATTCAAATCAACCGCCAAAAAGTCAAGAGGCATCCCGTGCCATTTGCAGACCACAACTCTGAACGATTGACTGTGGTTTTTCATGCTAGCCGCCATCTTGCATGCCATTAAATTAAATCCGTATATATCTATATATGTACTTAAATTGCACCACAGATACGTCCCGATATCTTACAATATTTTACAACAATTTTTTGTTACTTTTCCAAAAATAACCGATTCAATATACGTACCACGTATTACAGTGTTTATGAATTATGTCAGACCGTTAGACACGTGTTATTTATAAAAGAAGACTGACACGGCGGTTTTCATTAGTACAGTATAACCGTGCAATCCAGAGGAGTATATTAGGACATAAATTCCTTGCAGCAGCACCCCGGTATAACCGGGTCGGTATGATCTGCGTATTTTAAAGTTATCGCGCGCCATAAAGGCGAGAGTTTATTTTCTATGTGGCAATTTGGCGCCGCGGCTGCTAAACCGTAATCCTGGGGAAGAAGGACGAAAAGCATAGAAGTAACACACAGAGCCGCCTAGCGGCTCGCGTAGGAACTTACCAAGCTGTGCTGGAATGTTTTCAAGCTGTTGGCAGGATTTGTGGCGTATTCCATGCTGCTCTTTCAAGAGTAGCAGAGGAACGTTCTTCAGTTGTTTTTTTTTAAAGCGATACATCAACCTATATACCTATATACAGTCGTTAACTATCAAAAGGAAAAGAAAAGTTAACTCTAATTACGTCTTACTGACTAGCTCCAGATCCATCGACGTTAACGGCACCCGCAGGAGATGAATTAAAGCAGGCATACCACATTAACCGTCGGCGAGTAAACTCTTCCTTTTTCATTTTCACCCTTTTGCGGTTTTAAACCCGTCATTCGCGGCTTGTACGGGTACGGAAAGGTCTGCGTCTATATAGATATACCAAGCCTATAGATATTCCAGGTAGCACGAAGGAGAGGAGGCAGGCAATGAGTCGTAACTCAAGCCACCCTTTTATACGTATGTTGGCATGGGTGTAGGTTAGGTTAGTAGGTATCTGACTACCTGCGCGAGTCTACGTATAGATACGCAGGTACACACTTCGTTTCATCCATCGTAAAGCTGGAAGCCGTATTGGCTGTCAAGTTAGCCGCGCCGCAAATGTATTTTATTACGACGCGGACGGGAGTCTCCATGTTTTACGCCATTCCCTCTTACGGGCTGACAGCTGACACTCCAATATTATTATTCACTGCCGACTAGCCAACCGACCAGTTATCGTCCTCGTGACGCCCGCCGGCCTCACCGCTTTTTAACCCAGTCAACTTATATTTATATGGACTACAGCCAATCGATTATTATATTAATCGAACCGATCCCCCGCTGATAAGCGAATTTCTATATCGTTCTCACTACAACATCACCCGTATTTATTTCTCTGATCGAACGCTAAAGCCCAGTGGCATCACGGACAGAAAGAAAATAATAAAAAGTTACAGCTACTTTTCATGAATATTTAAACGCGTCACACTATTTACCTTATGGATTCGCCATGCTTAGTATGAAATCAACGAAACATCACGATGTACAGTTATATACATATATAGAAACTCCATACAATAAATCCTAGTATTGTCTATACGCGTTCAGTATAATTTTCATTCCCACAGTCCATTCCGTAACGGAATCCCACTAGCAGACGATCGTTGCTTTGAAATTTCTATAAATTGTACATGATACTTACAGACATGTATATATATATATATAACAGTCCAAGTCTGCATTCAGTACCGTATGCAAAGGCGACACGTATAAAGGCTTGTAAGCTTAACGCTCCGAGTAGATTCTGTGTCGAGTAGAGAACGTGTGTTTATCATGATCCCACATCAGATCGGCACACGGCTGGATGAACGGACTAGAGGTACCAACTAACTAGTGTTCTATATCACATTCGGCATCGAGTTAATCAGCGTACGATCCATGGATCCGATGGTGAAAGCCCGTTAGTGCTAGCAGCGGTACGAATATAATTCTGCCTTCGACTGTACCAATCGGGTGTACGTTGTAAATATAGTAATAGTGGTGTATTATATGTATATATATATATATGTATACACGGGCATGGTCGTTTCTACATTTTGTACTCTTATTGTTTTCTCTGTTATGTTCTGTTATGTTCTGTCCACTGGATACAGACGCCTCGAAGCTATTCCCAACGGCCTGGCCTTCTCTCGCCGTCTCCTCTGTTCCCTGTCTCACAATTAATTAACCTGTCAGTCCGTATGTCATTACGTTACGTTAGTTTTACCCTGCCAGCCTAATTAGATCCGAAGCCAATGATAATAATGCCGTTTTAATTTGGCCGTGTACACCGTGTAAAGTTCGATCGATATTATATATTGTATGGAGATTTATTTACGGTGGGAGACTCATGTCCTAATTAACCATCTGAGATTATCAGGAGCGTCGCGACGGCTGCTAACAATTCGAAAAGGATATTCTGGATGACAATTTTTTTTTGTAATTATTTCTTTGGATCTTAAATTTTTTGATATTACTCATTAGAGTGTTTGTCGTTGACTTAAAATTTTGTGTAATTAATGCTAATTTATTGCTTTATTATTTTTCATGTATTTTATTACGCTTTAGTGGGTACGTTTATTATTTTATAGGTTAGGTATACGCTGTCACGTTTAAATTGAATGGATTTAAATGTTTATTTCATTCTTTATGCACGCATTGCGTCATAAAACTGGAAGAGCCGCTTTAATTATGATTTTATTAGACATCCTTGTCGAATTAATTTATATGCCGTTCTTACGACGCTTAATAGAATTTTCGTTGGAGCAGCTTGGCCGCGATAAAATTATATATTCAAAAAGTCGTATCTTCGTCAGCCTTTGACTGTTAGCTGTTGAAAAATTGGGTCGGGTCGATCGTTTTATGAGGGCTGTAAAATTTAACTGGTGTCTCAATTGAATAACAGTATACGTCATATATGTATATATTCGCATAATAAACATCCCCCAATCGTCCCTCGACTTCCGTCCTCATTTTACAGTTTCACGGAAACTAAAAGATCGCTGCGACTTAGCACCCATAAACTTACCATTGGGAAATTACTTTCCCGATACTGCCGGCTCTCCTTAATGGGCTCCAGTCGACGACTGACGATTATTATTCATACACGCGAAATTACCGAATGCGTCGTCTATAAACGCGCCATAATGATTCGTACACCGGAGACATAATTAAGGTTAACACGAACGTGCCAATCGCCGCTGGCATGCGAATTAATAAATATTACCGACTGAGAGCGTAGCCAAGTTTTTCTCGTGTTTTCGTACCCTAGCGTCAATCCGAGGTACTAACGTAAGGCTAGGCGGGAAATTCGAATGATGAACTTGGACGATTCTAATTTTCAATTCACCGAATGATCAATTAAAATCTTAGATCAGCCGATCCAGTCTTCCGGAACAACGAACACCAGTATTTTAGTACCTACCAAAAATAAGGAAACTTCAATATCGGAACTTCCCAGCCTCGATGATGCCGACTGGAACACATTTGCGAGACGTCGGCAATAAGCTGAAATTAGACGCGGCATCCATCCGGAAGCCATGAATCTCAATAAGAATTTTGGCCGCGAAAGCCTCAGAACTAAAATTCCAAGATATTTCAAATCCCCCGAGGGATTATAAGAGAATTTTTTATATAAAGCCGAAACGTCGATTCCGTTCCACGAAATTATGATCTCGACACACTCACCGTTCACAACGGGGATTACGTATACAAGTCCCAAGAGTCGAGTTTACGTCAGTCCCCAGAATTGCAGCAGTGTGTTCCAGAATTGTCACTGTCAAAGTTAAAAATAATTATCTCGTAAGTCGTGGTCGTAAATCAATCTTTATGGGGGCGTATATGCTATACGTTTATATACGTATCTCCTACGTAAATATATATATATATATATATAGTTAGGTACCAACTATTGAGCATCACAAGTTAGGCAATCGGTTAATACGTTTATATACGTATCTCCTACGTAAATTGTGTTCCAGAATTGTCACTGTCAAAGTTAAAAATAATTATCTCGTAAGTCGTGGTCGTAAATCAATCTTTATGGGGGCGTATATGCTATACGTTTATATACGTATCTCCTACGTAAATATATATATATATATATATATAGTTAGGTACCAACTATTGAGCATCACAAGTTAGGCAATCGGTTAAGGCATGTCGTGTTGAAGCTACTTTATTACAGGCACCAAGATCGTATATTACCGTATATCTCGGTATAATGCCTCGATTGTAAAATTAAAATATATTTCGAGTATATGCTAATGACAGTAAACCCGTAGGGTCATAAATTTCTATCTGGTAGCTCCTGACCGTGATATAAAAGTTACAGTCTAAACGAAAGGACCGCGTTAATCTTCCTCCTTTTCCATCAAGCCACCTCTATATCTATATATTACACGTATACGAAAGAATATCCTTGCCCCTTCATTACCCATTTCAATATACGACTCGCGATTGATACTTAACGTTATCGACGGCTATATACCAGTATATACCATTAAAAAAATAACAAAGCACTATATATCAGGACCTTAGAGTGCCTTTCTATCGGCATGGCGCCAAGAAGCTGTCCCCATACCGACGACTAGTTTTGATAGCCTCCGTGCTACGCGTTACGACACCTTTTAAATGTCTTCTCGTATTATTTATCGCCAGACGGCCCCGTTATTTGTTTTCTACAGAAAATGTTTGTCCTCGCGACACATTTCTTTCGCCCGCAAAAATTCGTGACTCCGTCGCTCCTTGGGCTCTCGTGGCAGATTTTAGCGATCTGACAAATTTGCTTCTCGTCTCCTTTGGCTTTTCGACAGCGAGACCAATTCCGCAAGGCATTTATTTTCTTGCGGTATTCCTTTGTATTTTGTCTTTTAGAATATAACAAAGGTATACTCTGTACGCTATATATCGAGACTATATATATATATGTATACGAAGGTTGTGTTAATTATAAATAATAATTATAATTATCAAGATGGCGGCTCCATATAACGTTCAAAAGACGTATAAACGTGACAGTAATTTCGTATGAAAGAAGTATCGCCCTAGAAGTGAGATACAGGTGAACGACGCTTTATAGCGTGGAAGCTCTGCTATAATTAATGTTAATAGCCGTAATGGCAAATGTTAATGGCAAGTGCCGACTGACTAATCTTAATTTATGTGACACTAAAACCACTTCCATATATTCCCAACTTAATGTGCACGATAAGATCGCCAGATTAAGATATTATATGGCTGCGCCGACACAAACTGGTTGTTGCTTGGAATGTATCCCGGAGGTGTGTAACTGTAGATACTAACTGCTAAATGTTTAATTAATTTCACTTATTTACACTGTACAGGCCAGCGTCCGAACGAGCCAGATTAATAATGCGCGTGAGAGCGATTAATTTTTATGTCGTGGCGTAATTAGAGTGCTGATCTTAGGCTCTGCTACCGTCGTGATTAACAGCTCGATCATCTGTAACATCGATATGCATACCTGAGAATTTCCATTATTTCAACGTAAAACTCGAATAATTACACTGCCGTATATACTAATTAGTGTACCAGGTTGTACCAACCTGTGATACTTGTTGGTGCATTAGTTATCCGTGGAAGCTGAATTAGTAATGCAGCTGGTAACAAACTGTAATATCACAGTTACATGTATTAGAATATATTAGAAAAATGATAAATAAAGCTTTAAATGAATATTCAACGTGAACCATAAAATATACCTATTACAAGATTTTTAAATTAACATCGTACCGAGACTGTGTCAGAGCTCTTAATAATAAAGACTGGCATTGGTGAATTGGCCAGTTTCAGCCGCCATGGCCGTGTCGGTAGGTACAGCCTGTTTATGATCAGGTCCATTAAATCTAATTTATTATATTCCCCGATAGGCAGTAAAGATAATAGTCCTATCGGGCAGATTAATTGCATTACTTACTTACGGTGCCCTCTCGAAGTGGCCACCATGTTTTATTTTTTTCTTCTCCTTCTCCTTTCTCTCTCCCTCTCTCTCTCTCTCTCTCTCTCTCTCTATCTACCCCCCTCTCTCTCTCTCTCCCCTCCCTCTTACTCTCTGCAGGCCATCAAACTTTTTTACATCCGCAGCCTCTTATCTCTTAATGCAGCTTTCATATCTCCCTGGACCACTGATCTTGTCTGTCTTCCTTTCACGGTGCAGAGTCACATGGTCGAGTACTTGTAAAACCAGAGAAAACCTGGTAAACCATTACCGTTACAATTTCCTCTGAAAGATAACCTCCTTACTATGTTAAACCAATAAACGGGCTCGGTAATCGTGCGAGAAGTGTTCCGAGTTCTGTATGAATGGTTTGCAACATTCTTACCGCCAACGCAGTCGGTCCGAGATACTACGTACGTTATGTAGGCTGTTTGAATTATGGTGCTAACTTATATTACGTATAAAGCGCTGAGATTCCGTTCGCACTATAATTTACGGCAATTTCTGTCGGTGCGCTTTAATGATATGGAAGCCCACTGACCTTTTGCACGGTACTTGCTGATTTTATGTTTTTCATGCTGTCCGCTTGGAAATAATTTTTTTTCTTTTGTTTCTCTTTATGCTCCATCATGCTCGGTGCTTGCGATACGTGGTGTTTCAGGGACGTTATCTCTGTCGACATTATAAATTGGCAGCTGTGGCTGCTATAGCGTTGCATCATGGAGACAGGAGGTGTCAATTCTGAAAATTATGGACTCGCGTAAGATTTTAAACAAGTGTTATTCTTTCTTAATGGATTTTTTATTTTATCGTACCGTTCTCTTGGCGTCTTTAATGAGGCGTGATGGAGGAAACGAAAATCCAATGATTTACGTCCGTGTTTCTTCTCGGGCTTATTTCTAGGCTTCTCGTTGTACTTCGGTGAGATATAACTTTTTAATGATAACGAGGTATAAATTGCTTTTTATTCTCGATTTCTCGAGAACGTATGTGCATGTTAAATTTAATATTCAAGGAACAGATGACATTTTTGTCACGATATAAAAGTTCTATGAAACCGCTGTTTACCCAGCGATATATCTTGAGACGTCACTGAAATGCTTTTAAAGATTTCTCGAGTCTCTAAGGTCATCGTACATTTTTATGCGAGGTCCAGGACAATTTTTCAAACGCCCATACTCTTCCCACAAAGAGCCGTGCCCTCTGATTCACATATCAATTTATCCGATTCAAATGCGCTTTATACGTCACATTAACAATTTCCAGATACAAAGTATCATAATTTCAGAGTGAACGACCCATTAACCAAAATTAATTCGAAATCCATATAAATTCAAAATGCCATCAATTTGCAATAAATACAAGCCAGCTACGTTCCGTACGACACGTAAGCCATAAATCTTCCGTTGTATAAAATAAATAAAAAGATTTAAAAAAGTAGTTATACACGATCCATGTTCACATACCTGTATCAGAGCAGATAGAAAAATAAAGATTGTCAAGCAGGAACCGTTCGTTGTCTTCCGGCATAGTTTATGGATTCAGACACAAGAATAATCCCAAGACAGGTTATGAGTTAATGTATCGGTTTGGGGTAATGCTAGCATGGGCATTGATGTATGCCTAGCATTTGGCCGCGGTCAACTAACAAGGCAACCAGCTGCCATCCAGTCTTGAGGAAATCTATCTGTCTGTCGAGAGCCGGACAATGGCGATACGTCTTCGTCTTCCTTAGTTCCGAGATTCGACTATCGAGTGACTTCGCTTTGTCTCGGTCGGAGCTATGACTTATGGGTATCTTCTTTACCGACCGAGTCATTCGTACGGTAAGCTATTTATCGACTGTTCCTTGCGGTATGATCAGACCGCTGTCGTTCGTAAATCTCAGGTAAATTCGACGCGGTTCGATGAGCCCGGAGTTGCGTGAGAGAACGAGAGAGAGAGAGAGAGAGAGAGAGAGAGAGTAAGTAAACAAGAGAGACAGAAGGACAGAGAAAATTATACCTGTAAGAGTATTCGTTGGTATTCGAAGGGAAGGTCCCTCGAATGTGGCACGCCATGTAACCGCAAGATTTATGGTTATTTAGTGATTCTTTGGTAAGCTTTAGAGATGTACACATACACATAATACGGTATACGAGGTACATTGAATAAACCGTACGAAGTTGAGACGTTGGTTTACGACGTCTGAGCGTCGGATATGCGTCGCGGTACGATTACGAAGTTATTGATTATGGATCAGGGACATATTGATACTGGGGAGACTGACTTTAATAGCTCATATATAAGAGCTTTATTAATGACGCTTATATGAATGCGTACAGGTAAAAATAATGTTAGAAATAAAAAAGCTAACCTGTGACATTATTAATTTAAATTGTTTCGATACTGTAATTAATGACACTCGCGGTCGATAGTCATAATTAAAATATATTCACTTATAATTATCCTTAATGGCCATTAAGGCACGCATAAATTATAAGAATCGCGATTCATAACGACTTTTAAGGAGTCTCAACACGCGATGATGAGATGGCACTATTTACGTCAGCTTATTTTGCGTAGGGCTAATTGGTCAAAATAAGATTTTGCATGCGATAAACGTGTAAAGCAGTTGCGTGTCCTATATCGTGTTACGTTGATAAATTCATGTATGACGACGTCACAGGAAGGAACTATAATTCAGTAGGCTGAAACCCGCTTTGATAAAAAAATTAAATATAAAGTAAATCAAATTAATTTAATATAATACATATATACACATATATATTTATATAAGAATCGATTGGGTTAATTGGTTCAGATTTTTGCATAGCTCAACCTGTCATATTTATTCGTGTGAGGCCATAATCTTCGTGGGCAGTGACTGTATAGATTGGCTACCATAAAGTTCGGGTGGCTGTTGGTAATAGCGTGCACGATAATGATCACGATAATAATGATGTATTAATTCTTAGAAAGTCAGCCAGTAAGTAGCCGGCGTGTAATTTATCAGAGCCTTATACGACTATTCCTCCACGCATCCCAACGGCATTCTGGGTAATCGTGTAATATAATTAATGGGCATACGTGTGTTTGCCATTGATGCCCGCTTATAAATCACAGGATTTTATACGTCCCCCAGGTAACATTAAGTACCATTATCACCTGGCATAATCATACGTTTCTCAACCGCGAAGAATGATGCTAGCCTTTGGCAATGGACCAGTATCCATATATATATAAATATATATATATATATATATATGTATACATAAATATAAATTAATTTGACACAGGTTCACTTTCTTTGTAAAAATAAATATATATATATATATTATAAACAATGCACTTACGTACCCATATACATGTATAGTGCAGTAAGAAATATGCATAGTAAATGAGAATTGCATAGAGAACGGACCGATAGATAAAGTAATTATAAAACAATTAATTTACATAATGATAATTATTCATGGAAATGTATCATTCTGAGGTAACAACAAAATGGCGAATGGTACCAGCATCCTGATGCTTGTGGTTAAAATACAATAATGCAAATGTGAGAAAGTCTATAGTATGATTTATATTGTTTATTCGTATCTCTATTTTCTTCTCTCTCTCTCTCCTTCGTTCTTCGGACTGTAGTAGATACTGACATTGTATTACAGACAGACGTTATCTCAATTTGTACGTGTAACACATTACTTACGCGAATGAAAAAGTATGGTGCACCTCTTGACGTGCAAATATATTGCGTTCTGTTTTTTAAAATTATTTTCTTTTTTTATCGTCGTCTCTCTCTCTCTCTCTTGTAATTTTTCGCCATTATCATTGCTCTTCGCACTCGCACGATATTTAGAGATGCACGTGAAACTTGTCATATGACGTCATGCTCAACGACCATAACCAGAACCGCATGCGGTATACAATGCGTAATAAATTGAAGTACTCGAGTGCTTATTAATATCAATTTTATTATATGGATTCCAATTAATGTGAAATTACAGAAAAAAATATGGTTGTGACAAAATTAGGTTAATTTCGCATACGGCTTGTGAAATTAATCCAAAACGAATTCTTAACATATCCGCAATGCATTGCATAATGGCTTCCGCGGAGGGATTTTTGAAATTTTGAAAAAAAAAAAATTGTGTGACAGGTGTTCGGAGATTTTTATGTTTGTGGTAAGTTTTTCATTTTCGAATTTTCTGAAAATTAGTTTTATCCTCTCGATAGACATATATGTATATAACGGGTGATACTTGAAATTTGAGAAAATATTTATTTAATCCTCTTGTCATTTCTACCGGAATACTATGAAAAAGGTTGACGTGCAAATTTGGCGTTCTTTTCCACCTGAATATCACCCAAGCACGTGATACGAGATGCGAGATATATGGACCGAGCGCGGATGCTGCAGAAATCAGTGGGAGATATGCAGAACGTTTGGTTTACGATTGCAATATTTCACAGTGAATTTTATGAATCGTATGAGTTCTGTAATAAAATCAAGATGGGTGAAAGTCCGTGCGAGTCGCCGCAATTTAATAGGTACGTTCTCGGTGGCTTTAACGTTATGTAATGATCCCGACGTTAAGACGTTGATTGAGATCTCGAATACCCGCTTTATGGACTTTATAACGAGGGCTGCTCCGCAATCACGAGCAGATGTAGCAACGTAACCTTAAATTATTTACGCAAAAGTTACGTGCGCGAATAACCGATAAGTCTTCATCTGTCCGGTGGAAGCAGATGTTTCGCACAACCGTGCAAAAAAGAATAATAACTTGTATCAGGACCTATTTGCGACCAACGTATGTGACCCAATTTTCGCGCATCTTACGTTTTTTTGCAAATGGTCCAGATTTGGATGCTGGGCAAATTGGGAGTACCGAAGAGTGGGAGATTCGTGTAAAAAATTAATATCGCTGCTCATTTATATATAACTAATTATTCGTTATCGGATCGCATGTTGGAATTACCTTTGGAAATTTCTTCCGATTGGTTACCAACCACGTTATGCTTAATTACTTGAATCCTCGTTAGCCGGTATCTGGATACAAGGTTTGCGTTAGGAAAAAGACACGTGGGATGTTATCCTACGATAAAACGAAGGACAGGAGTGGCTGGTTGGGATTTCAGGTGAAAAATAACGTTTACGTGAGGTGGTCGGGTAACGCGTGTGTTATAATGCCTGGACTGTGTATACGTGGTTGGTATCAGTGGTCCGAGGCAGTGACATATTTTCAAGTCGACAGGGATGCGGGCACGGTGGCGTAAGGTACGATTACGCAATCAGCTAATGCGACGATTAAAATGTCATTTAAATTTAACGATTCGTTGGAGGGACGGGATAAATAAAAATGCATTTTTATTGCTTTTTCTGGGGACAAAGGGAATTTCATGCGCATGCGTGAAGAGGATACCGATAATACGATGATCAACGGGGACGGATAAAATCGTATGGAAAATGAAATTTGGTGACGGATATTTTTTTTCTACCTCTTGTATGTCCGTGGAGTGAATTTTACGTAATTATTTATACAGCTCGGATGAAGCTGTAATTTTTTATTCGCTAGCCGGAAAAGAGTGCCGGGTGAATCGAGCGTTAAAAGAAGTTTGAGAAGGAGAGAGAAGGAAGTTCTCAAGAGGCTTGACGGTAAGTGCGAAACTGTCGGTCTTAAATCTCTGCCCGGCA
Source organism: Cephus cinctus (assembly GCF_000341935.2). Lineage (NCBI taxonomy): Eukaryota > Metazoa > Arthropoda > Insecta > Hymenoptera > Cephidae > Cephus > Cephus cinctus. The sequence continues at coordinate 989,888 of NW_014333756.1, read as the reverse complement.
ATTAAACGCCGCTGAGGATTACGCCGGAGCAGTATCTTGGTACAGCGAACGGAGGGTTGCGAGATCCATCGAATGGTCTTGGATGTGGCGAGAGGATAGAGAAACGTGAGGGATAAGGTCCCTCAGGATTTGGATGAGAAGATGAACAGAGCTTAGGGCGCGATTCCAGAATGCTTCAACAGCCTCCGTATACGAATAACCGCTGAATCATCCACAAAAAAATTATAATTAGATAACAAGACAATTAATATCCCTTATTAAAAATTTCCAAAAATTTCCAAAAAAAAAAAAATTTCAAAATTTTTTTCCTCAAAAATTATATTTGTCGTTACAGGGTAAAATTAGAAATATCACATATAAAAATGTTAAAAAAATTATTATTCAGTTTCAACCATCCCGGTCGGTAATACAGAAATCAAGGTGGACAATTCGGAGGATATAGTCCGGTCCTGGTAACGGTCAAGAATGAAATCCCAGGAAATCGATAAAATCTTCCGTCGGGCAGCGCGGATTAGATACTCCCAGGCAATCACGAGCCGGGCGACAAATGTGATCCAGCCGACGCGACGTCGGGGTGGAGAACACGGCGTTGCTATTGATGGGCCGGAAGACTTATGTGTCGGGGCACATTTGTTCGGCCATTAATCGAGCCGGTGTGCCGTACCGGTTTGCTCGCGCGGGCCAGAAAAGTAGCGCCCAGCTCAGCAACGGCGTAGGGTGATTTATCCGAGTCGCCCCCGGGCCACCGCCTCCCTAATCTCTCTCCCGGCCACCCCAGTTAACCCCGCGTTATCCTCTCTGTTCATCTTCCTGACTCTTGGCCCTTACTTCCTACTCTGCCTCCGTTCCACCCCCTCGCACCCCCTAACCCTCTTCGCCCCATACCCAGCCAGTCTGATACCCTCACTACCCTGACCTCCCTTCTTAGCCTCTTAACACAGCCCTCCTGACTCGTTCTCTTCTCAACCCCTCTACCTTTCCCTCTTTATCACCCTCCCTCCCTCCATTCCACCCCTCTCCACCCTCATGAATCACTTCTCGTATCTTCGCAAAGATCCGCTGGGATTCGCTTAGCCGATACACACCGAGACAAAGGCACCACCACTGAACAACCCCCATCCATTGTCAAGCCTATAAAGACCCCCGCCACCTACGTACCGACTCGACTGGTATCCCACCGTGGAATCCTTAAAACATAATTTCCTACTTTCAACTCCAAATTATCATAACAAAAAAAGAAATTAAAAAATTAAAGTTTATAATATTCATGGTCGGGATGCAATCCGCGTTAAAATAAAAAAAAAACTACCCTTCCGGAACCCTCGCTAACTGCCTATCGACACAGGGGCTCAACGCACATCCAGCCAACGAACAGACGTACGATCGGCGAGACGCCATACGTCTCGAAACGAGTGCCAAATAAATTTCAAGTCCACGGGATTTCCTGCTCGGATTTATTACCCAAGAGCGAACGGCTCGTCGATATACGTGAATGCATGGCGCAACTTTGCGTGCGCACCGTCAGCTACGCGTAGGCCACCCTGTCGTCATTTTATATACGTAACCTATGTTTCTACACCTCTGCCGTACGTGCGCCTCGCTTCTCGCGCGTGTCTCATTACACCGGGATGGACAAGAAAGCTCGTTGGAATACGAAGCAATTAATAACCGAGCGTGCAGATTAACGAGCGTTGCGACAGAGTTCTCTTGTAATTATATATATATATATATATATATATATATAATATATGTATATTGTATTGTATTGTATATATGTATATTATATATATATAATATATATATATATATATAGCAATGTATGTAAATGCAGAATAATTATATCTACAGCCAGACAATTCATAGATTTGATCAGGCGCACATTCGACTCGAGTCGACGACTCCAGAGGGCACTGATGGTATTAACGTTCCTCTGTATTCGAAAGGTACTACCTTCGACTAGTACCTTAAGGTACTTCAGAGTGATACTAGGTATGTATATGTATATACGTACTCCAAGAGCAGAACGGATACCCTGCGTGACTAACGACCGGCAATTGTCTTTACGACGGCTCATTAATTTCCGCCACGCAATGCGGGGGTCACTAGCTCGAGGGCTACGTCTACGCTCGACACTTTGTCTTTAATGCGGGTAGGTTGTTTATGGATATGCCTGACACTATGGTGCCATTTGTTACGAAAATACAATCACGTAATTACCCGACGCCGCCCCCGAGACTGCAATATAGTGATACGTACCGTAGACTTACACGAGAACATCGACTGTATAGACTGTTGGGAATAACTTTGAGTTACGTCGATTAGTATATCCGAGTCGAAGACACTCCTCGATTGTATTCTATATTACCGTTGTTCGTACGAGCGACGCCGTAATGGGACAGAAAAGACGTAAGATATTTTATAACGGGTGTTAAAAGAAAATTTTTTTTTTTTTACAGTGCAAAAGGAGTGGGTGGTACGATTTTTGGTATGTTTATGTAATTTTGTCTAGTTATTTTTTTTTTTCGAATTTTTGTTACTCCCGCCATTATTCTACTACGGACACGAAAGATAAGGAATGTCGGTTTTAGATAAAATTCTGACGTCCCAGATGAATCGACGTGCTCGGTTATCTTCTCGTGCTTGGGATTTCAGTTGTTAAATGGCACGTAAGTAATCATTCCACGTGGTGGCGGTGTCTTCTAACTCACTCTGTCGTGACAGCTCAGCGGGAGCAAGCGTTCTAAATCTACGATATTCTTATCTTGTTGAGAGAGTAGGTGACTCCGTCTCCTCTTTCTCTCTTTCTCAGTCTCTTTACGAAGCCATCGAAGCTATTCTCGCCCGTGACCCTGCGACTCCGGTCTCCCTTCACCCTCTGACCACCCTCCCATTCTCGCAGGTTTCGAGCGTTTGTCATTTTTTCCAAAGGACGTGCCGCGACGCGCGACAGATTTTATGCCTCCTAATAATGCGCCAATGGCAGTCGTTAGAAATAACTATACTCCCGCTGAGATACCAATACCCGTCGTTACTCTTTCGCTGTTCCCTTTCATCTCTTGAAATTGCCACTTTCATGTACCAGTAGCTTGTCCGGTATAATGATAATATTATACGTTAATGGGACAGTGAAAAATTTCGATTGGGATTGTACAGTGCTTTTTTTCTTTGATTAATATTTTAATTTTTTTTCTTATATATACGGGTATAGGAATCATTGGCTTAACCACAGGTTGGCAAAGTGTTAGCTACTTCTTTAGGGGTTCCTAAAGGGTTAACGAAAAGGGAATAGGGCTGAGATGCCCACGACAACTTTAACCCCGATAAGGGATGCGAGGTGGTGCACCCTTCTTGGTGGCTCCGGGAGATTAGATGCCGGCAATTAGCGGGAAATATGAGGAGAGCTTGTACTTCCAGGGCTGGCTCTAAGGGAGTTTACACGGAGCTTCAAGGGTTGCTGGTTGGGGTTGCAGACTAAACATGTTCGCCCCGTTAGCGGCGTGTTACTCGATTAACACACCGTAGCAGCGACACACTGTAAATTATGGGACGTTTCCTGAAGAACGTAGGTTAAAGTAGGGTAGGTGAGGCAGTTCGCCGACAGTAAAGACGTCGGGACGCGAGGCGTCGTGAAGAGGTCAAAAAATTAAAAATATTTTTCGAGACATTTAAAATTATTTGAAAATTTTTACAACAATTTTATACATTTTTTCTCACCTATTGGATATAGCAAAAATTAATTACCCACAATCCCATAGTATTTTGAGCAGCGAATTAATCAGATTCCTTGTCACTTTTTTTTTTCCCTCGACTATTCAGGAATTCCACGAAAATAGTTTAGTACCGGTGGCTAAGTTTAAAGGCAGGTTCCAAAGACTTCTCGGTATTTCACTCGTTAATCACGCAAACGGTGACAAATAACATTGAATTCCCATGGCGACGTCCGGATTCCACTATTTCGTAAACCGTCATGACTGTCGCTGCCAAGAAATTCATTGAGAATTCAAAACGCATAGACAATGTCCGGACCTACGTATCGCCATAAACAATGCCTGATTTCTGTCTAGAGTCGTGATCGAATTATCCCGTTAAAGGTCACCAGAGTCAAACCCCAACACGAAGTGTGCCATTTCGATATAAGTCAGCGCGCGTGTCCCGTGCTTTAACGTTGATTAGCATTCATGCGCAACGGGGCGACAAAGTGCAGTGATACATCACTGTCACTCGGTTGCCGTGTTCCCAGCTAACTAGAGTGACACCGCGATAACAACGCTCGGAGTATTTTGAGCGTCACTGAAAAATGCAATGGAACGAAAGATTCTTCCGAAAATAATTTAGACTTTTGACGCTTGTGGACTATACGTATACAGACGTAGGTCTCATAAATCTGTATCATATATATTAATAAAGGAAAAATGCCATTCACAGTTTTAAACAATTTTTTTGAATGAATAATTTTTTTTTCGAAAAAAAAGAAAATGGTGCAATCCGACAAAGATTCCTCAGGAATTACAACGTCCCTGCCGCGGATCTGACACGACGAGGTCTCAGCTCGTTACGCCGCATTAACATCGTGTCCTGTTTTTTATCTCGCTTGTTAATCATTTGTTGGCCAAGCTCGCACGGCGTCCCTACGCCATACTATAAGGCACGGTAACATGCCTCGTGTTCTGTCCTTTAATTACGAGCCTTGGCTGTGCCAGCCGACACCGCGGCGTGCCGGTTGATGTCAACCTTCATCTACCGAAAAGCAAATAAACGCCGAAGCGATGCGTCCGTCGTTCAATCAGCCGGCGTGATAAGTCACGAGCAGAAATCGGAATGACGTCAGGACGAGACTAGGCAGGCACACATGACACTCCACGACTACCCTTTATCGGTAGTGTCCATCACTCCGAGCCTCGGTAAAAAAATATGAAAGAATTGAATAATCAATTAAATCGATAGTGGATCGATTCATTCGATAAAATAGAAGCAACTTCAGGCAGTTCCTTTATGCATACAATTTTGACATACGACTCCTGATAAATAAAAAATTATTAATTATTATTATATTAATTATTAATAATGCATTAAAATAATAATTATAATATTTTTATCTTATATCATTTAACGGTGACAGATTTTATGACTGTTACGAATCGTTAGAAATTTTTTATTATTTCTATTAACTTGACAGTATATCTTTGCCTTCGTGTATATGAATATCGTATACATCTACCAGTATCTATAGATCGTGCTTGGCCCTGTGTGTCTTGGCATAATAAGAGGCTCCTGGCCCTCGTAGCCGCGCCACTTAGTGCAAATAAATCTTTCTCTTTATAAATAATTTATTAAGGTATTTCAAGCCGCACAAGACGCAAGCAGGCAGACAGGCAGCCGAGTCAGACTCGAAGCCGCAGCCGGTCGTAACGAAGCGACGGCTGCCCGCGGGTCATCGCAGGGCCGGTTCGATCCTTTCACCAGCGGGAAAGGATCAATTAGAAAAAAGCAGCCGTGGGTGGGAATAAATTTCGCTGCATGAAATTTATGTCCAGGATTCACGCGACTTTTCGGCCATCACGCGAACGAGTTTTTCTTAGGTTGGCAATCGGGCTCCGGTACAGAAATTAATATATAGTAATACAACAGGAGATACACCTATAGCAGATATCCTACAGTTGGCTATTAATAATTCGAGGTCAAAGTTGAATTCTTCAATGTTTAAAACCCATTGAAGATCGTCGATGTACCTAAGAGATAGTGGCTCTAGGTAAAGTTATTCGTTAAGGTTGGTATCCGTGGTTAGTTATTTTCTTCTACACGAACTAACCATGCGGTTGGTATGCGACCAAATTGCAAGTTCAGTCAGTACGCCAGAGATGGAACCTTCCGAGCTGTAAAAAAGACGACGTACGCGTATCTGTGGCGGAAGTCGTTCCATGTAAATGATATAGACTGACCTGAGTCTTGACCTCAGTAATTTTTAATCCGTCCTTCTAACGTCCTGCAAATGGTGACAGGGTTAGTAAAACCATAGAGTACGGACACCTAGCACGGTGCACCGTTGATATTTACGAGTAGATAGGACAGACCATTAAGCCCCAATCAGATGCCTCGAAATGGCCAACGTATTTTCCGTACTGCGAATGGGGCGACATCTTTTATGACCGGCTTCATCTCGACGACTCTTCTCCGCGCTGCAGCCTGCTGCATAATGTCCGGATGGTCATTCCCTTATCTGCACGCTCAATCAGCCGCAACAGCTTCCTTCGTAGCGAGTGTGCACGAGAGGTGCGCGTCCCTGAAGCGAAATCGATATTGCGTGAGAGGTTTGGAAGATTTGAAATTTTTATGTAAAATTTGATTTTTCAAAAAAAAATTTTTTAATATAACTTTTACGGACTTCACGTAAACGGTACTCGGATCCGATTGTTAACTTGTCCTGGAATCAAATGCCGAAATGTATTGAAAATTTAATAACAGTCTACTGTCGACTTCATAACCGATAGGATTGACGTTGAAGTTTATCTGGGCGACACCTGTCATCTCAATGAGCAGACAGCTCCGGATGCAGTGCGAACACCACTGGCACAATGCGGACAATGGAACTGTCCATCAGTCACTTCTACACCGGTACAATATACAGATCCATGAAGTTTACCACGGCCAGTGATCGGAGACTGGTCATTTTGATCAGTCCGTCATTTTTGACCCTAAAGAAGCAGCACTCTATTCGCGTTGAGAATTGGGCCTTTTAATGGCATTAAAGAGTCTACGATATTGTTATCGTAATCGGTGAGGAAATTTAATAATTTTATTTTTTTCATACGGGTACTGCTATAGGATATACTAAAAAAAAGAAGTTCCCTTATAAGGTCACGTGACCATTTCGCGCAATCGGTTATCCGTATAAAGAATGGAATAGGTATAAGGATATTAGACGAGGGTCGTAGCGAGAAAGTGTAGCAAGCAAACAATCGTTAGCGCTTGAGTTCTCGAGCAAGAGCCGTAGGTGGCAGGCATGTCAGATGGGAACTAATGGGCGGCTGTCGGGGGGGCGGAGGTCGACCATCCATCACCCAGCAGCGGCCACCTTCATCATCCCGTTTCGCCCTCTGCCCTTTGGGCTACCCTCGGCCACTAAGTTAGGGAAATCCGTGGTCCGAAAGAGCCAAGGCTTCAGGCTGGTATAAGGAGGACAAGAAATAGGTGGACCCTGGTGGCAGCTGGCTGGAAGATGAAGGTAGATAGGTGTTGACAGCTACACCGTGAATCTGTCAATTAAATCACGAAGCATGACCACGTGGTAGAAACTCTTACAAAGGATTTCCTACGTCACATCCATGAAGTGTCGGTGGTCGTGAAAGTCCGGATAACGGATTCGTGAAATTGTTGTAAAATTATTTTGAGAAAAAAATTTTGTTTTACATACGGCCACGTGGTCGCGCATGCGCTGTGAAGGTTTTCGAATGTAACAGCGGAAATGGCGCGGACGATTGGTTGGCTTTTTGTAAATCGGACAGGTGCACGAATATTGGGTAAGGGTGGAGACAAGGGTGGCGAGGAGATTTATGCCAGCTTTTAGCACCGGCTCCACCCTGAAGACCCATCACCTTTCGGCAGACTCTCATAGTCCCTTCTATGGGCAATGATTCACGTCGGCGCCATGTTTAGAAAACGATACTATATAGCGAGATTTCTATCTACTGTCTATATCTTGTTGGCTCTGTGGACACCCTGTATATTCTTGGGGTTGAGTAATCGATCGTAAATCATGCCGTCGCGATTAACGTTCCAGAACGACCGGTGGAAAGAATGTAGATAGTAAAAGGCGTAGTAGATAGCGAAGTATTAAACTCCCAATATCCTAATCCGCTAGATATACTATATCGTTTCGATTTTCTGTAGCAGATTCGTGGTAGGTTGAAAAAAGAAATTCAGTTCTATTCTTAAAAATGAGAATCCATTTGGGAAATAAGAAGGAAATGATAATATCGATAATACCAAAGGATACGTATACTACGTAAGGTCGTAGAGTAGTAAGTGACAAGAGCATAGGAAAAGAATGGCTTATATCGGTATAGTCCGCAATCCTTATCTATCCACCCCAGGAGCCTCTCGGAGCTTCTCTACGGTAGATGAAGCTTTGGGACCATTACGGGGGTTAGGTTTGGTACTAGAGGGATGATATTTTCTACTTTGCCGGTAAACGAGAAACCTGCATATTTTTTAGCGATCTCAGCTACTCTCCAGGATAGTGCCGCTTCCGGAAAGGAATAAGGGATGATATAAAGGACTGCGAGACTTGGATTCAGAGAGGTGAGGTGAACCTGGCTGAACTATCGGGGTTGTACTGGGTTTCCAGTGGGTTGAACTGGGCTGAACAGGGCTGGACCTAGTTGGACTGGGGTTCGGGCTAGCAGGGATTTATAGTCAAAGTCTGCGTGCAATCGCTGGCTCATACATCACTCCTCCCTTCTCTTTACCCCCCGGGAGGCTAAGAAGTTCGCGAAGCCGTAGGCAGGGTCGAGGGTGAAGGACATCACTCACTGGTTCGCTTGCTCCAGCATCCAGCAACAGTACCAAACCTTACCCTCTCTTACGAGGGAGAGGACGTTTGTCCTGGCTGTCTTCTACGACAGATCGTTACACCCTTGTGCTATTCACCCTCCTGTCCATCTCAGTTCCGCTTCGATTTACAAAGTCGATACTGGTTTTCGAATTTTGTGAGAGGACGAGCCGTGACGTCGGAAAGACGTCGCTGTGCATTTTACATGAAAATTCTAACCCAGTTTAATTGTTTATATATGATTCAAAAGAATAATTGAGAAATTCAATTATTTTCTTATTTTTGAGGTATCGCTGTACTGGGGCGTCGCGACGCCGTGCGTCTGCGTACGATACCTCAGGAGAGCAGGACACGCTTCGCAGCCTTTCCTCTTCGTCGCTCGGCTTCCTTTATAAACGCGGGGCACTCCATTGACGGTAAGTGCGGTTAAAGGTCGGTTCACAGTGGGCGTGGGATGTTTAAGATCCTTCCCGTTCACGGGGACGTAAACCTGTCGCCCGTAAACTTTCTCAGTGTACGAGCGAGGCGAACTAGACAACCCAGAGAGCGCGAAGCTCTTTCCAAGGAAGCTGTAAAGATACTGTTTGTCACACGAGACTGTCACAGCCGTTACCGATTCGTTAAACCGACTAGGCTTACGGCAGCCTTCCACGGCAAAGGGCGACATACGGCCGAGAGGAAGGTATTAAAGATTTCAGCGAAGACGTCAAAAATCCCGTGCTTTATCCCTGAAGCACTTGGATTCCAGAGTCAAAATTTTTTCCAAAAAATTTTTTGACGGACTAAAAAAAATTTTTTATTACATTCGACTCTACGTAAAATTTTGTCAACTGAGGTCATAAAAAAATTTCAGTCAAAAAAATTTATGTAATTTCACGTATACCCTTCCCAAAGTTGACTGTCTCGCGTATATGTGTTTCACGTAAAATCGTATTGTGGAATAGGAAACGGAATTCACTTTGAACAAGGAACAGAGTGGAATGATCGAAGGTAACAGCTGCGTCTTAGCAGTCTCGTCTAGCATCCTGTTCATCTCTCAGACGAGAGCTACTTTATACTGCCGAAGCTGACAGGTTTACACCGTGGCCATTTGTTAAGTAAACAGTTGTATATTTTAATTAAGAGGCGAAACATCTCACGGCGGCTTGGTGAACTTCTTAAATCCATGTCGAAAAATATTATCGTCACGTGTTTCCAAGTAATCCGGTAGTTGCGTTGGTTGCCGTGGCGCTGCTCGAAGGCGTATATAAAACCAGGCCATAAAATACGAGCGGATGTGCATTTATTTGTTTACCTACGCATGCGCGGACATAGAAGCGTTAACGCGAGACCGTATTTACTTCGTGGGTAGGTTTATTTTTAAAACGTCGATCCGCAGGAATTCTCTTTCTCGGCCGCGTAAACCTATCAGCGACGTTAAGCCTCAGGAAAATTAAGCTCCCATCACAATTTCTGTTCTTCCCACCATCAATAATAAACACCCCCTGTAAAATTCACACAACACCACGACGACCATCTTTTCACTCGTTGGACAGTCATACCCGATGGATCTCAAGCATATATTTCACTGTTGCCCAAATACACCGGATATGGTTATTAAGCGTTTTGGTAATGGAGAGTGGAAGTAAGTGTATCCGAAGCGTGTAACCCAATCCCATTCCAGATGGTTAAATCCAAAAGGGAGGGAATTCGAATTGGTCGAAACAGAGTGGTTTGAAAAAAATGAGGGTGCACGGATTCGGAGAAGGGACCAAAAAAAAGACAGGAGGAGGATGGAGGGAGAAGGAAATTTTCTTGTGACAGATTTTACCCCCTTCAACCCCGCGTGTCTTTTTCTTCTGCCTGAAATATCCTATAACTTTCCCTCTCAAGATACGGTGGAACTAATGATTTGGCTTCGATTTCCAGGCCGAGCGAGCACGTCATGGGGTCGAAGAAAGTCGTTCGTCACTTAGAAGTCATTCCTCAATCGGGGTGCAGGCGTCCCTTACTCCCTTGAAGGCAGCCACAAAGCAGCAACTGGTGGGTACCGGCGGCGTAAAGACTGCTTGCACCAGTCTACCCTACCGCCATACTTCTCTCTTTCATTATCTCTCTCGCTCTCGAGCCTAGCCCTAGGTCTCCTTACCCTCGCACTTAGTCCCTCTCTTTCTCTCTCTCTGTCTCATGTGCTGTGGCCACCCTCGAGCACGGCTACCCCTGGCAGAATTAATTATTACGTTTCTCCCCGTAACAACACGCGCGCACTAATTTGGAAAACACGCGGAACGATTTATAGGCGGCGGCTGTCAGCTCTCAGCGTGTGGTGGGAAAAACAGAAATCGGCTGCCACGTACACGCACGTAAATTCTCATGTTCCTGACTTTTTAATGTATTTCTTTGATCTCGCCTACGCGACGCGCATGCATATTTACTATATGCGCTACCGTGTGTATGCATGGATATATGTATATGCTACACGAGGCTCCTTTCAGTGCGCTATAAGGATACGTGAAAAGCCGTTTTCTATAGGAGTCCTTTACCCGTTCCGTCATTCAAGGAAATGCTCGGCTTTCGTATCCACGCACTTGAAACTTCCGTCGGGAATTGCGGGAATATTCATTCGCGTAATTCTACAGGGTGGCCCTGGATAAAATTGTCAATAACTGCACCGACGTACCGGGTCGTCATTGGAAAACGTAAATTCGTTTCTCAGATAAGTATCGCGGGTCAAGGAAGCAGCGAACGAAGTAATCTTGTTGGGTATCACGTGTCTCGCGGAGACTTACTAGGAGATGCTACCGTGGTACTGTAACAAGAGTAAAGGGATGCTGCATCGAATATTGATATTCCGAAATCTTATAAATTTTGAATTTTTTTTTTGAATTTGCAGATGAGATTCAGAGTGATCTTGAAGTTTTGTAATTTATTGATTTTGCTATACGGGGTGAACTGTATATTCGAATTTAAACTTTGGTACGTTATGTACCGGGTGGGGAAACTTGGAAATTAAACTGTCAGGGACAAATGCAGATTTTATAGAATTATGAAGCTGGATCATTTTGGAAGAGATTGTGGTACCACTTAAGTTCACTGTCAGCTGTCTGTCTGGAGCAGAGACATCAAAGTGACAGATCGATCAGTTCTTCCTGACGTTATGGTAATTCCAGGAGTTTCTGCTTTATTGACTATGATGGATTTGACAGATTTGAAAAATGGCGAGAAATTGATAATTTGTTTTCTCTTTTTCAAATTTTTCGATTGGTCGACCGAAGGAGTGATCACTATAGCGAGATTATATTCTACGCCAATTTATCAATGGGGTATTTCTACGTGGTGGTTAACCCAAGAAGAACACGGTACACTCTGTTAGGAAATTAAGTATAAACTCGGTCCAGCATTCAGCTGCTGTAAAAATGTATCCTCCTTCTTTTTTTCTGTTTCATCGGGATTGCTCGTCACAACAACGTCCCGTGTAAACGTCTTGACGATATCCGGGAGAGATTTTTTAAGATATTTCTGGGAGGATAGTTTCTATCAGGATTCTTTTAGTGGCTGACTGTACCCCAGTGCAGTATACTACGGCATAGGGCTATAAAACAGGATATAGGCGTGAAACGAATTCCGAGCACAGTTTATGTCCCGGAAAATACGAAAGCTTTCACGGGGCGACGCCGCGCGCCGTGTCAAGACGTGTCAGCGTCAGACCTACGGGAAATAAAGGAACGCGACTAATTCAGTTGAGACGAGAACGACTTGGGCGAGAGAGGGAGAAAGGAAAAAAGAAAAAAAAATCCCACAATTCCAAAAAAATTACACGAAACTCTGAAAACTGGGTATATACCTGCATAGATAATTGGATGAGCATCCTGATAATCATAATAATTACAGGTAATAAAAAAAAAATTTAATTAGTCCTATAATATAAAATAAAATTTTTGTAAAATATTTGAAATATGTGACGAGTTCAAAGGGCAAATATCATTACCAATGTGAAAACGTAAAGTTGCAAGAACCGAAGAATCCATATAAGGTGAGGTTAAGGAATCAAGTGAGAGATAAAAAGATAGAATAAGCCCCGACAAACGTAGACGTCGACAAAGGACCATCCTCCCCCCTCCGCCCTCCCCCCTTAAACAGCTTCCTTTACGACGCCTCTCTTCCGTTCCGCAACTGCCGGTTTCGCGTCGTCTCCTTCCGCTGTCGGCCATTATAATTCTCTCGCGCCTTTAGCCGCAGTCCGCGTGACATTCAGCCACGTGGATTCGCTCGCAGATGTCAAGCAGATGTCAGATGAGAGACACGTGGAGGCCAACCGCGAGACGTAATAAAGTACGAGAGAGCATAAAAGCGTCCAGCGAGCTCGAAGGCAGTAAATAAATGTACAGTAGATGCCTGAAAGTGCGACGTCAAGTGATGATCAGCCAGAGTCATCTTCTTGGTCCAGTATCGTACCCGCAGCATCCCTGCCCATTTGCCACGTAGCGAACGAACGGCTTCGCCGAGGAAGATCGTCCAAGCAAAATCCCTTGGTACCCGATCCGTTCTTGGTCAGGATTGACGTTGGGACTTCGTCCCGATGAATTATGCTCCAGATACGTCGAGGACAGTCCGTGCGGTCCAGATCTTTATGAGAAGCCATTAACGTCCGACGCAAACTTTCCCGCAGGAAGATCGGACGTCCAGTGCGCCGCCTTTATGAGGTCCACGGTGCGTCAACGCGTCTCTAGTCTCTTTATGGGGCCATCCGCGGGGCAGGGTGAGCTCCACGCTCTTGGAGAGCCCGGCAAACGAGTGTAGCGTATGATTTAAGGGGGTCTCGGAGCCCACCCTACATGCGCCAAGGATATGAGTTACTGCGCCATATAATTCCATAATTCAGATTCATACCCGGAGTTTACGGCGTCTGGGTAACAAGCAGACTGCGCCCGTTGTTTTATGGCCTGCCCACCTACGACCCTCCGAGCAACCCCCCTTACCCCTTCACCACCCCTCTTCAACCGCCCTCCAACGAACTCCAATCCACCCCCTGGTCCTCGACTCTCTACTTCAATTCGTAAAGCCTTCTCACCTACTCCCCCCTACGCCCCCCCCCCCA
>NW_014333756.1:961289-976108 GCF_000341935.2 Cephus cinctus | reverse complement strand
AAATACACCCTTCTCGTTCTATAGCTCCCCCTGGTACACTCTCTGATTCGCACATTAGCAAACTTGTTAAGAACTCAAGTACCATTGGAGTACCGTGAAGTGCCCCACTTCTTTTCTCGAATCACTGTACGTGCTTGGGGAATAAAGATTTTTCGATACTTTCCGCTTCGATATACCTATGTGTGTTGGTTAACCTGATTCTCTTTTTTCTTCTTCATTCTTTTCCATAGGACTTTTGCTACGTTTCTACTGTTTAGCTGATACCGCAAGGTGCTACGATTCCTATGGATCAGACTTTTAATTTGTGAGGGGTTAACTTGGGTATATCCACGGCCTTCACCAGTCCGTCCGAGTATTCCGAATATTCTGTTATCTCTGGGAAATATCGCCTGGTCTAGCGTTCCAGAGATATTTCATGAGCACCCTTGGATGGGGGCGGATGACGTCATTTCTACATTGGGGTGGGTCGCACATCGCTCATAAATGTCAACGACAGTCACGTGTTCTGACTAGCGACACTATTGACTATCAATGTCAGTATGCATTGTGTAAACACCGTAATGCTTGATATTACTGTATAGACGTGTTATATAAGAATATCTTATCGTAGAGATCGTGAGAGACTGTATTGGGGAGATATTCATTTTTAATTAATAAATTTCGTAGGTAATTTTTTTATTATTCTCTTAGACGTCACAATGTTTTTTTTAGCATTCTTACTATACACGTATCTGTATACCAAACGGTGATTTGAATATTACGGGAATATCGTTTCAGGTTCCGTATATGGTTCTTTGCCATAAAAATCCCGGCTCGCTAAAACACACTCGATTTCGCGTTTTTATCCCGGCTGTTTTACGCACAGCACGTACGGCGTATCGCGAAAGTGGAAGCTGACGGTTGGATGCGGCTCAATAATGACGGCTCTCGTAATGCAATAAAGTGCAACGTAAAAAGTGAGCGACATGCAGTGAGCCTGCATTGCCAGGAAACAACCGTGACTTTAATCGTATTACAGTACGGCCGAATGTTGGCCCATCGGCAGTCCATTCGTTTTAATGCTGGCGTAACGTCCGGACGATATGGCGGGAATTTCAAAAAGCCGATTTAATCAGGATCCCTCAGCCAATAGAAAATGAAGAGAGTGAATAAAAAAAATTTCTTATCTTATCATAACACCATTGATTAGACTTAAAATATAAATTATACTGTATATATATATATATATATATATTTTTTTTTTTTTTTTCATATGCACAAAAAATTGTCTTTCACTCAACAACCTTAAGAATTTTTATTAAATCTCTCTCTGGCTAATTTACCGCTGGAATGTTATTAGTGTTATTAAAATCTTCGGGATAACGCGCAAAGGATAAAATTAATATAGGCTAGGACGAGAACCAAGGTGAGGATGGTACCTGTTAGCCCACGTTGTACGAAAGGCAGAAGCAAAAGCAAGAGAAACTCGGCGTAGCCTTGGCGTGGGCAACGGTGTATCTTATCTCTTCGGATCCAGCAGACTCGGCTGTCGCCCCGCGCTGTTGGCTAAGTGTTAAATATGTTAATTTTTATCGCGCATTACTTTGCGGATAAACGCGCAATTTACATACTAAATTGTGCTATATTTTTTCCAGATAATAACAACCCGCAGGGAACCCGTGGAACTGGCGAACGGAATACGTGAGTCGTTTATCGGTCAGCGAAATCGGAAAACCTATCGACTTCCCATCAGGAATAACTGCGCGCAATAAAATGACGGAAGGTTGAAGGATTCACTGTAAAAAATGTTCAACCCACCCGTTAGAGAAGTAGAACGTTCTTTGGTTAACAAGGATGCGACGACTGTGCAATTTCCTTTAGGAGTGCAGGGTTGCATTTCCTTACCGGAAAAAGCATGTATATACGTACATATATATATTATACCCTCAACTTCTCAAGTCTTATTAAGATTTGAATTTCCATTTCGCGCGACCGTATCTGCTACCCTCCCCTACATAGGTACATACCTTCTTCCTCTCGAAGGTGGATATAAAATTTCTCCGTGCTCCAAAAGGTCGTTCAGCCTTCGCCTTTGTAAACTAGACAATTACCTTTGCTAACTATCAAAATGGCTGGCTCTGGTAACGTTACGAAAGCGAGAGACCGCGGGGAGATTAACGATCGTAAAGAACCTTCGCCTAGTAATTTGGCTGGCGTTGCAGGCCAGCCATAAATCCAAGTGCATATCTGCGTCGTAAAGCGCGGTGGAACTCGCGGGACGCCGAAGGGGGACGTTCGTGGCACTGTGGGAGGGGGGAAGGGAGGGGAGGGTTCCTGGGATGGTTTCGGCCCACCTCCGATCTCTCGTAAATTTATTATACGAAATATCGGCGGGCAGCGTCTCGTAAAGCAAACGCCTACCCTTACGAGGTGTATAGAGGCGTGTATGAGAATTTGCCACGTATGAATATACCTGTATGCACGTGTGTTTATATATATATATATATTTCGTGTATATACAGCTATACTTGCTCTTCATTAAAAAACGCGCATCTCTATCCCTTTTGGCTGGCGTCGGTTGGCGTCGGTTGGCGTCGGCTGGCAGTTATGTAAGCTAAGAGCTCCGCAGGTTAAGCCGCCATAATCCCCGAGCTGTCAAGCCGCCAACCGAGATGAAACAATTGCCGCCTACCGTCTGACAGGTGGGCGCATTTCTTTTACAGCTCAGCCACTCTTCCTCTCGCACGACTTTCCTTCCGTCTTTTTCCTTTCATCCTTGCCACCCATTCTCTCCTTCTTTGTGCTCCTTTGGTTTTAGGTGATTTCTTTTTTTTTCTTTTTTTTTTCTTGAGACTTCCTGCCAGATCCAAGAGGACCCATAGTCACGAGATTTATTCCTAGAAGAAACAGTGCCGACCCGGTGAGCTGTCTATTCGTAAATCGACTCTGGACCAAATGAGGCTGGGGACCTATATTACGCGATCTTCTGATCTGTACCAGACGTTACGTCACGTCCGGGTGGATGGGAAATGTGTATTGTGGCAGATATATGAATAATACATGAAATTCAATTCCTTTGGGATGGACCGAAAAATCTTTCTTCAAGGGTAAACGTACTAATTTGTTATCGAGTTATCATTGATATTGACTGATCGATCTTTTTCGCTGTCACTTTCAGTCATTTTCGGGTCGGTCTACATTATCTGGCAGATAATCGATAATGATGCTGAATGCTGGCTGGTAAAAGACATTTTTAGGTTAACAGGTTAGGTTAAAAATTAATAAATAATGTATGCTCTATTTGTTTTATCTGGATTGTGTATGTTGTATTTTTAGTTACTTATTTATGATGCTCCATGATGAATTTTATTTTCGTGTATTTATTGGTTATATGTTAATAAAATAGAAGAATCACCCTAGTTATCTGACACTTCGTATTTTCGCTCTGATCGATTGTATTTGCCAAAATACACACGCGCGAGATTCCCTTTTCTCTGTGACAGCGGATATGTAAAATAAAAATTGTATAGAACAAATATTTCTCTCGACCACAACTGTTGATCATTTTGATATGTATATTTTTTTTTTCAATTTTCACCCCGTTCATTTACCCCAGTTTTCCAATATTCTAGGAAAATTCTGCCATACAAAAATATTTATTCGTATGGAAATTGTATGCAGATATAAAATACTGTGCAGAAACGATATATAAATAATTGAGTATAATCACTGGGAAGCTGTAACAATATTATACAATAGGAACTGTCAACAATAAGTGACATCAGCCGATCAATCTTTTCTGTCATTGAGAAAATGTTATGCTTCGTGATTTTGCATGTTTGTCACAGCGTGGCTGTGTCAAGATTGACAACTGCTGGTAATGGAGCAGGAAATTGAATCGTTCGATCAACATGACGTATTGACAAGCAGCTATAACTGATTAGTATTGTAATTTCTTGCGGGCAAACGATACATGGAAACGAGTAGTTGTTAGAGAAAAAAGTAATTCGATTTGCATATACGAGTATAATTGAATTTAAAAAAAATACTTAGCGTAGGGAAAACAAAAATTTTCACTATCGCATTAATACTCCAATCACGTTTGTTAAAAGGTTTTAAATTAGTCGCAGCCCGCATGGCGCTATTTGTGCGAACGAGAATAACAGGCAGACGGTCACTGATTAATAACAGGCTGCTACCATGAGAATACATAATCGTCAGTTAGGAATCACCTTGCAAATGTTTTCTAAGCACCCACAGAAGAGAATAGATAATTATTAGAGACATCGTAGAAAATCAATAAATATCCTTATGAATTATTCATCCCCATTTATCCAGTGCTTGTTCAAATACAAGAAACTTTTACATATTGCGGGAAGTTAAACAATTTTATAAGAATATCACATAATTACACTGAGTATAAATAAACTTGTAGTTAAAAAAAAAAAGATGCGTATAAAAAAAAAATTTGCCCAACGCGGGGCTCGAACCCGCGACCCTGAGATTAACAGTCTTACGCTCTACTATTTTCATTGGCTTACTCTCAAAATATTATACGGTCTAAATTGTAAGGTTCGAACAAACTTAATAAAAAGCTAAAGAAAATAAAAATATAACTTCGGACGTTTGTCTTAGCTATAGGCACTCATATCCTAACTGGATAATATAAGCTGAGCCAAATCTGTTTCTATTATCAGCTTAATATGAAATAACCATAAACGTGCGTTTATGAAGAGTTATGCTCTGAAAAGAAAAGAGGATGAGTTTCATTAAAAAACCCAAAGCCCCAGTACAAAGGAACGAATATATACAATGTATATGGTCCAGTCAGGATTAAAGACAGTAAAAGCTAACTGCTGAGACGGTTTCTAGTGTTATGGAGTTATTGACTGTAGTTGTGACTTTACCCAAGTCACGTGCCTTTACCGACAGAGCTAGCCGGGCTATGGGACTACGAAGACCTCAGTGGTCTGTTACTCACTTCACGGTATATCTCATTGTAAAATCAGAAAAAAAAAACCAATTTATATTCCCTTCGTAGTAACATATTAAAAGAGCCCAGGCAAGAAACGCACATAATTTACGTAAATCTCGACGTAAATGCTCGTGAATTATTAATACGCAATAGTGGATTAAGATCGCCGTGACTGCAGTCCACTTGAGCTGCGCACACGAGAAAAGTGAAGTTAGCGAGAATAATCAGCAGATTATAAACAACGGTCGTTAGGAGCGTCAAGAAGGCGAATAGATGCGGGTCGTAAGCGCACCGGAAACGCGCTGGTATCGCTGCGGTTGATGCGTCCTATGTATCGCAGAGTCCAGGTATACCCGATACAACGCGCAGTGCCTATAGGCAGGGAAATGAAAGAGAGAAAGAGGAGAAGAGACGTAAGAGCACAGGATATAAATATGAGCGACAGAGTGAGATGAAGGAGCCACAGCTATTCAGACTGCACCGACGTTGCTGGAATTGCTGAGTGGTTGTTCAGCCGTATTACCTATAGACACATAAGTAAGTACAGAAGTGGAACCACGGACGACGCCATCAGCCATACAACGTCTGGTAGCTACTGTCCGTTGCTCAACCATTAATACAGATGTTGCTTTGCGCTATGTTCCCTGGCTGCGGCCGGGCAGGGTTTATCGCCACTTTGTATCTCGTCTCCGGTGTAGGTTGTTGCTGGTACCTGGTCGACTTCTACATATACATATATATATAGCTTGGCTACCAAGCTCTTTATAATAACCGGACTCGGTCTCGGGATAAATTTTATTACAGATTTGATCTCGCGATACTTTCGTAACGGACACCATTGCTGAAAGTTAATAGAAATATTTTCTTAGTATATCAGCTGAGCGATTCGCACTCAGACCCCGTCTATTACGGTGTGTCGGATGATGGTAATTTTTGGAAATTTTAGAGTGGACCAATTTCATGTTTTTTTTTTTTAGAATATTTTTTCGGATATGTTTTTTTTTTATTTCTTGTCTGCGTTTATATATAACTTTGTACATGATCTCACTGGATTTGGTATCGCGGACGGTGAAGACTGACGGAATGATAGGCAGAATGGCGGACGGCAAGTGTTCCGTAATCTAATGAACCCCTTTTCAGCAGCTGACAACGCGTGCCTAATCGCTGACAACGCTGACAGCCGGAGACGGCTGAACTCCGCCCGGTTGACTGAGCCTTTACGTTCCTTGTCGAGTGCGGCTCCCGGTTCCCGGCTCACGGCTCACGGTTGACCTACCCATGAAATTACGTAGTCAAGATGCGGCACGTTTTTTAGCTATGGAGATCTGATTTTTTTAACGGTTCAACTTAATTTGCGTATTTTTTTTTTTTGACAAAGCTTTGATTGCTTTTTCAGTATATTTTTGGAAAATCTTTTTTTCACAATTTACACGTGAAATTTCGTCGGACTCGGTGATTCTGTTTGAAATTGCTAAACTCAAAGAAATTTACACTCGACAAACGAGGTTTTAACCATGCGCGATCGTATTCAGGTTAAATACAGGTCGGACGCTGCATAAATTTGTATTTTAAACGGATTCCGTGTTGTTTGTCAATCACGGGAAATCCTCGACGTTGACTACGATGTTTCGCGAAACGTTGATTGCCATGCGGATCACGGCTTGTTTACGCGAGCAGCGTAATTAACAGATAGATCACGACCAATTGCCCTTTATAAATGCTATATGGTTAAAGTATAGTACCAATCGTATATAATTAAAAAAGAGAAAAAAAATTATAAATCTAACACTCCTTAACGATTAACGAACTCAGTGTCTCATTTGCGTTATATAAATTCATTAATGAGCCGAGTTCCTCGACAAGAATTATTTAAATTGCAATCTATTCAACGTGCCATGTTATCACGTTGTCGGTCCTCTGCACTGAGCAGGATAATTAACTGTCCCACAGCATCTGGACCACACACGTTGCCTCCGCAGCAGCGTTTTACCGCGCGTGTGCGACAGTCAATAATCTCATGGCGATTAAAGATGGAATAAAAATTTTTGTTATGGACAATGAAAAAGTTGATCTTGTCAAGTACTTCTGGAGGGATTATTCCATCTGAATAAAATATCTTTGCAATTGCTTTTACGATAGGAGTACGTTAGTGTCATTTTCTGTGGTAAACGGAGAAACGCTATAAATGTATACAATGGGGCCAAGCAAGCGTAGACGGCTCGGTATGGTAATGGGGCTTGGTTAAAGTCTAACGTTTATTCCTTATACATAAAATAACGATTAGGTTAACGTAAAAGCGCATTGTGTCGCGGCGAACTTCACGTTGCATCCATATCGTTAACAATGGTTATAATGTTATATGGAGAACGTGCCATTCGCTGCGTTCTTGAGGTTATGTAAAATAATTGGATTTTGATATTTAAATTTTTTAAGCGGCACGTATAGAATAATATTTTTATTGATTCCAGTGATTTATGCGGCATAGATAATTTTTTGTTTAATATCAATTTCCAAGTTTTACAAGAATTTTAATTATAGCTCTTGAACATTCTCAGAGTATAATTTAATTGTATTAAATTAACATGAAATACACATTACGCCGTACAAGCTGAAAGTATATTTTTGAATATTCGATAATTCAATTTTTTTTTTTCTACAAAAATTAACGACTCCTTTCCAATGAATTTTACAGTTCACTCGAATAACATTCGTATATCTCATACGAACTTCAGTAATAGTCATTAATCCTCCGACCTTTGATCTTTAATCGGCGGATAATCAAAGACCTCGTGGCAAATACTGCTAGCTGCTGGTAATATATATTAATGGAGTTTTGATTTAGTATCGGCGAGGATAATAAAAGAGATAAAAATTTAGAAAGAACAGGATTTTAAGAAATATGTACAGGCAGCGTATTTTCAAAAAACAGGAAATTATTTAAAACAATGGCGAAAAATATTTTTTAACGTAAAAGTCGAGAAATTTGGCAAGTTTGTTAAAACGGTTGAAAAATCTCATCAGGTTTCTGCTAAAGTACCAAAATGGCGTCGTACGGTTCCTTCAAATATTTCGCAATGACTGCCATTATTTATTTTAAACAGAATCACAGTGGCGCCACTGGCAATTTTTTTTTCCAACCCGAAGAAAGCGTCCTCGCCGATAATAACAGGGACTCCGTGTATAAGGAGTGCGGAAGAAAAAGAGAAAAATTGCACAAAGTGCCGAAGGTGTCGGAATGGCAGTAATTTATGTAAGTACTAGTTCTCTACGCGCTCGTGACGTGCTGGATCTAACTTTCGCTTTAATCACTTCGGTGATTAGATATATCTTGTGCACCGTATATATAATGGTTCGACTGTTGTTTATACAGACGATCATTACAGTAATTATGATAGTCGTGGGTAATTATTATAACGTCAATAAATTACAGAATAATGTTCCAACATTATAGGTTTCTCCAAGCGGTTGTATAATATATACGTGGGTATTAATGCAGCCGTTGGACGCCTGTCGACTCGACGATTACCTTAATACTCGGCAGTGCTCGTGCATTGTGTGCATTATTACGCCTGTCTCATATGTCTATACATAGTAGAAACAAGGGGAGTATGCCACTCATATAGTAAGTGTATAGTGTATCTGTATATTATATCTCTCATAGAATACATAATAATAGATAGAATTGAAATGTAATTACAACATCTTATATATGCATCTGAACATAGCCATGTAGAAATTTTAAGACAGTTGAATACAAATTTAAAGATGAATTTATACTCGATTAAAATATCGCTACGATCTTTAATTGACTATATAGAAAATTCATACTTGATTCTTGATAAAAAATTATTTAAAAATTCCTGAAATATATCTAAATTCTGGTGCTTTTGAAATAATAAGGTAATATTTAGAGGTTGGAATGATTCTACGTCAAAGGAATACAAGGGAGAAATAGCAAAATGGAATTTAGATTATGCAGTTTCCACAGAGTTCAGATCGAATACCGATAAGTTTGATGTGTTAGTTTGGTTTTGTTTAAAAAATTATTAAAAAATATTAATTCTCTTCGATATATAAAGTAACGAGAACGCGAGTATCGAAAAATGTGGGACAAAATAAAATTTGCAATTTATGATATTACCTGTACCAAAAAGACAAGTAAGCTTACCATCAGTTGTACGCAGCACAGTAAGCGGATGAGAAAATAATCTAGACTCCGTAGTTTATCCACAGACACAATATTCACAACTGTATAACCCCGAAGAATTAAGTCAGACCACCATGAAGGCCAAATACAAAGGGAATCGCTAGTCGCAACAGTGCTGCCATCTGTCAGCCTGCCGCAGTACGCTTTAATGTAGCGACACTGAGCCCATGCAAAAGGCTACAGTCAATGTCGCGTCGTATTGCAGCTATATCTAGTCACGTCGCCCGCAGTGCAAATGGATATTTTTCCTCGACCAGACATACTCGACAACTTCAGCCATGAACTTCAAGGTTCGTCCACAGTGTGTAAAGCATCCAAGAGAACTACGACTGTCGAGCATTAACACGACGGCGATGAAAATTGAATCCAAGCAGCTGCGAGGTAAGCATTAGTTAGCTCGAAGAGAAGAAGATCAATGGCTGCCTTACTTACGTCCCAGTGGCAACTCTCACGTGTTGACGGAGCATAAAGGTATAACCCGATTATTAAACGTGAGAGGATTAACCATGCGCTCAGCCACAGCTGCCCATTTTGGTTTCCACTCGAGCGACAACCAACAAGCAATTGGCTCTTAGAGAGTAAAGTGGCTCCAGGCAGCCATCTCCTACAGTACCTTAGGGATAATACACAATCGAATTGGCCAGTAACATTGGTCCGGTTCTCTCGACGCAGAACGGAAGATAACAAAGTATGTCTACCTACAGTACGATTCACGCCCATAGTTATTTACCTTGAATATTACTTGTGGGGAAACGCGATGCCCAAGGCATCTGCGATTAAATCCCTGAACTGGTGCTCCCTGTTTGGGAATCGAATTACTGCGAAATTTTCAGATGATCTCTCTTCCGGTTGGATTGACGCAATGCATCCCCTTGACAGGGTGCATCCTCCTTTCATTGTAACGAGTGACCATCCCCCATTCTATACGGTATATGCAACCCTTGCAATACATTAAACATTTTGCAACGCTATACGGATAGTCACCAGTGGCAACTAATTCAGTTGCAAATGACTTGATGATACATCACTGGCCGCTGTCATAATTTCACGATACGTCATCGCTCGTGCGTGACTCTGTTGCACATAAACAAGTTTAGATACGCTAGCGAACTAGATGCCTGAGCTTGATTGATTATCCGGACAGCTTGGTGTAACTTGAAAATCAATTTATTATTCAGGTATGACGTATATAGAACGTTCCATATGGTGATTATATAGTTGAAAGTATATATATATATATATATATGTACTTCACTTTTTACACTCGATCGATTCACCGGTAACGATATGCTACCATTTTCAAAACTCTTCACACAAGTATCGGTACGAGTGCGTACTCTAGTACTAAGTAGCTTAAATCGAGAAGATCGATATATACGTAACCTGCAATTTGATCCCACGGAAAACAATGTTGTTGGAAGACTCGTGTAATATACAAATGAAAAGTACTTGATGCCGAGTACTGGTGAATGAATTTGACGGTGACTAATTCGTCTGGGAATTCGAAACGGCAACCGATCGCTTGCACAGATAAGATTGATTAAAGTATAATCGAAGTTGACGTGTATATAGCATATATATACGTATGTGAAAAGGTCATAGCCGACTAGGTAAAAGCTCAAGTGCAAACAGGGAGATAGACTCGAAGTTTTTAGTGGCTACAAGGGGGTTCGAAGGGGGACAAAAGTCGTTAAGAGGATCTCGGAGTTTGTTGTTCCCCGTTCGGCCGATAGGTGGCTACCACTTTCTTGTATACGTACCCAAGTTATAACCCCGTCGACATTCCCACGATTACAGCCTGTGGTTTTGCTTTACATAAAATAACCAGGATCAGCGATTTCCAAGAGCCATAGGCACTCATCTCGCGTGGCGTATACCCACTCCTCCCCTTTCTGCCTCCTCGTTCTGCCATTATCGATAGCTATACGCTCGAGCTGAGCCGCCGCATTTATGCATGGCCGCGTACATAATAGGCTCCTTTTCACCACAGGTCTTATTAAAATTTTTGATCAGCTGGAGGTGAACGGTATGCAAATTGGCTCGAAAGAGCTTGGAGCGAGTAAGGTCGATGGGGTGAGGTTACGGCGAACCGTGCCGAACCAACCCCACGAAGTAGTTCTCAATGCAGTAATCGAGTGGCGTGGGGTCGCGACTTTCGCGGTTATAATTTCAATGCCGAAGTCCCGGAGAATTTTCGTAGCATTGTTAGCACGGGCGGAAGAGAAAAATTTACAGTGCCGACTCTGATTGATATGAGTTAGAAATATTGCGTTATGAAAAATTCATACCGGAAGTGGCTTGTCGGAGAAGATTTTTTTAACTTTTTTTTTTGCCTTTAATTAAATTAAAATCGATTCCCATAATTCTTTTTTGAATTGATAATCGTGGTTAAGACATTGTTTTTGCTTTTTTGACGTTATCTTGCTGTTTGGATTGTACGTTAAGAAAAATGTATTTTCAGGTAATTAATTTAATGAAGGTAATTTACGTTTATATTGTAGGCACTGGCTAAGACGTGTCGGTATACATTAACTTGGTACCTCTTGGCTAATAACAACTTTCGCAATAATTTGATTTGGACTTCCCATAATGAGTTCTGCGTGCGCGTAATTATACGTCTGCGCGGAATCATTACGCCCTGTGGATTTAATGACGATGTTTAAAGTGAAAAAGAAAAAGAATTTCCGACGCCGAGGATAGAAATCAATTTATAAACGTCGGGTAACCGCGATAAATGATCCATACGAATAATTAGCTTTTTGTACCTATATACAATATGCAAGTACTTTCAGCACGAGTCATTTGATACGAATACATGACTGCCATTTGCTAAACCTTACCATAATAAATCCCTGAGGCATTCGAGAAACGTGCTACGCGTTGTTTCAAAAAAAAAAAAAAAAAAAAAAAAAAAAAAAAAAAAAAAAAAAAAAAAAAAAAAAAAAAAAAAAAAAAAAAAAAAAAAAAAAAAAAAAAAAAAAAAAAAAAAAAAAAAAAAAAAAAAAAAGACCAATAATTCTCGAGAAATTATTCTACACGGGCGTACCAGTGTGCTCGCGTGTCGTTTAATAAAGCGAAACAAAGTATGGGAGTGAAAAAAATGTAAAAATTTATCTCATTGTTCTAATCCTCCAACACTCCGGTCCAGCGCGATCATTCATCTTCGTGTGTTCCATTATGCATTAGAAACCACAGCGTTCCGGTTCGCATTAGTCCATTCAACGCCAAACTGGATACAATACGAGGTAGGAACACAGTGCATCGGTAGGGTCGTTACCAATCTATACAGAGTGCATATACCTGGATAAGTAAAATCCCTAGAGCCAGCACGTAGGTACTCATTGGTTTACTACAGGAATGCCCTTAATGACGTAATGTATAACGGGTGTTGCGAAACGTCTGTATAAGTTCTGGGAACTGATTAGACATTGTTACTTCGTAATATCAGTGTATCATTGTGTTTACGTGCTTGGGTTATCTGTCCTAGGGATATATTTAGTAAAGGATTCCGTCGAGTCCAGGGATATTTGAATTTACTAAGAGTAAATATTTTTATTGGTTGTTATGGGAATATTAAAATTTTAATATCCCATTTTTGTTTATCGATTAATAATAATTTTTTGTATTCCCCTACACCTGGGTGGCTCCTTGTATATTTAAATATATATTACTCAATCCTTCAGTAATTACCTCTTGCGAAACTCATCACGGCCTCCTTTTTTTAGTCGCGACTCGACGTCGTGTCCAGGAGAGAATAACCATGCGTTATAGTCTACACGGCTTAAGTTCCCTTGAATCTTGCCGAATCCTTTGCTCGCAAACCGCAAATGGCCGGGCGAGTAAGAATCGTGGCCGCAAGGAACGAGACGGAATGGCTCCATCAATTCGGGAAGCTAATTGTAGAGGCTGCCTCGCGGCGACCTCGCGTCTTGTTCCCCTGACTTTTACAACCAGCCTTAAATTCAGCCCCACAAATTACTTGCAAAACACGTCGAGAGGGATTTTTACTCCTTTTTCTCATTTCTTTTGGTCTTCGAGTTTTGCTTTGCTCTTTTTACTCTTTAACTTCACCCGTATATATATCCACGTATACGCGCATTCGTACACAGAAAGATATCCGATGGGAAGGAGGCTGTAAATCCTCGTTGAAACGTTTTACCCAAGATCGGCTGGATGTTCTACACGGATTCTTGAGATGACTTCGCCTCCTGCTCTACGGGACTCTTCGTTACGTAGTTTTTTCTCTCATCACTTTGTTACCCGAATCTGCTCCCCATTGCAAGAATATATTTTTAACATCCTCCTAAACAGCGAATACCTCGCTCCTTGCTGTACGTTATTTAGTCTGGTGACTTTTAGAAAGAATTTTAAAGTAGTACATTTTACGTAGTTAAAGTATGAGATTTTTTACAAAAAAAAATTTATTTTCCCATTATACCTAATTCGCATCACCGATACTCATACACGGTATATACGAAAAATTTTGGGTATAATAATTTTCAAAAAAAAAATTATCACGGTAAAACGTACGAGTCGCCAAGGAATCTGGTACAGTATAAATTGGAAGACTCTTGTAGGACATTCTTTGGATTTTGTAAAATCCAAAGGCACGTCCCGGTAATATCCGTCTAGCCAATCAGGTCTGGAAGCTCTAACAGCGAGAGGACCATTTGTAGCCTCTTATCCGTCCTCTATCAACCGTTTAGCCGAAGATTTATTCGGTAAGAGAGCGCTTACACCGGAATCTGACAAGCTCATCTTTATAGTAGACTCGGGGATGCTGCTTAAACTTGGGTTTCCAGCGTATCAAGACGAACGAGCGTCGGGCGTTCACGAGCGCTGGGGTCGGGGGCCACCTTGGCGCTACACGGAATTAATTTAATCGTTAAGCCGGCATCTAATTAACCGGCTCGGCCGAGGGGGCTGCCAACAGTTAGGTCGGCAATAAAACAAACACTTTACCGGCGGGACCGGTCCCGCTGAAATAATTACCCGATCTAATGAAACACATCGAGTGTTTACGAGCTGCTTTAATGCCTCACCACTCACTTCCCCGATCCATCCCTTTTATTTTATTGCTTTTCTACCTTTTATCCACTTCTCCGCGAGAATGAATGTCGAACTCGGTCGAATTTATTTTTTTAATTTTTTTTTTTTTTTTTGAAATTTTTTCTCATTTACTTTACACATGGAACGTGTTGTGTATATTTGTGCATACCGAAGACAGAGAGATACTTGTATATCCATGTAACTTAGCAACACGAAGAAACTGATTGTCGGGAATGAAGTCATCCGCGTAGAAACTTAATCGATCGTAAAAACCTTTTACAGATTTTTCACGGAAGAATTGATATCGATGTCGGAGTTCTGTCAGACGTTAAATAAGGTAACGTAATTAATTACGTCACGAATCGATAACGATATATCTATGTATATATCGGATAAAATTCAATTAAATCAGCTCTCGCGAGACTGCGCTATAATACATAGTCACAACTATATTTGAAAAGGGTGATTAGACCGCGTTTCGTCAGCCTGACACGTGGCCCGTAATGTTTGAGTTCTAGAAGCTCGAAGCTGTAGGGGTTGACGTTGATAAATGAGACTTAAGTGTTTAATAGACTGATCGATATTGTTGCTCCGGCAGGAGTATAAGAA
>NW_014333756.1:959491-961146 GCF_000341935.2 Cephus cinctus | reverse complement strand
GGGGGTTGCCACAGTCAGCAATATTGCTATCCGTAACCACATTGAATTTTACATGCCAACGTTCGATCCCGTCTGATTATTATATTGATTTCGAGGGACGCTGAACAGGATAAAAAAAATTGATTGAAATATATTTATTTTACATAAAATATTTTACAATTTAAATATAAATATATCGCGTGCTAAAAATACATATATACATATATAGCTCTTTTGTACTTTACAGCGCTATGCTGCGCTGTGCTGTACTACGGTCACTATAGCGTGCTGTAGAGTATAACGCAGCACAGTGCAATTCGTCTCAGCGTGCTCGGAGCACCGTAGCCACAGTATGAATCAGCGCACTCGTTTGTAAAGCCAAACGATCCTTTGTTGTTTATTTATAGACGCTTATGAAGATGGTCGAGCCGCAATTACAGGTACCTAGGCCAAAGCCGAGAAAGACCGCTTGGGAGTAGCATGGGGGATGGTAAGCGGTCTTGCGAATCATAGTATATATATATATATATATATATATATATATATACATATAGGTGTGTATAGAGGTAAAAGAGGAAGAAAGAGAGAGTAAGGTAGATAGAAGGTAAGTTGAATGAGGAAAGAGATGGAAAATGAAGGTGGTGTAACTACGGTAGTTTAGACGTCTTGTGTTATTCAACAGCTTCACTCGCAGCGCCAATTCCCAGGAGTGCGGCATATTGTGGAACTAACAATTGCTTAACAAATCGGTGGCCAAGGCATTTCCTGGAATAAATATAACCAACTCCGCCGTTCACTGTGATTTTTTCTTTCTTTGACATTCGAGTATTTTTTCCTTTCGTCACTTTTAACTCCATTTTTTTTCTCTTCCGAGTCTCGGCCATGTTTTACCGTGGCGACTGTTGTACGTTATACGTTCTATACGTACGTTGATATTTATTTTACTAGCTGAGGTTGTTCCGTGGATAGTGACAGATGGCGATTGGGTTAACGTTATTGTTTTTATGTTTTTTTTTCTTTTTCACTAAATTTATTACGAACAGACTATTTTATCAAAAACAACCTCCGCGTCATTCCTGCACGTGTGCAACGCTCGATCGATGAAAGCTATCGGTTCGAACGTTTACCCCCTCGACCGACTTGCAACAGGTTTCGATCCTGCACGCTCTGATATCAAGCTGCTCGAATTCACATTGATCACCGCGGAATGACCCCCTTTTAAATTATTACCGCTACCGTTACCATCGTATACGTATACCGGGTGACCATTAAAGCGTAGCGACGTTACGCACGATCGTTTATGTTTTTGAGTACGTCGACCTTACCCGCCGGCAATGCAGGTATCTGTAGTATGATATTTTACGAGATCACTTAAACGTGCGATCGACGATGAGCCGTCGACATAAGATAGGGTGGTAGAAAAATAAAAATGATCGATATATCGTTTGTAAGTTTTTTGAAAATCAATCGTCTAATAATATATCTGTTAAAGGGTACAGCTACCGGGGACAGACTCTATGCGGTTTTGTTAGACGCGTTGCCCGCGGGTGCAATTATCGGGAGTAAGGGCGAGGCGATGATGCGGGCCCACCACGTGCAATTACCTCTCGTAAATCAGGAAAGGGAGTCGAATAGGGTATGGGTGATGAAGGGGGGGGGGGGGGGGGGCGAAGGGG
>NW_014333756.1:932833-959180 GCF_000341935.2 Cephus cinctus | reverse complement strand
GGCGGTGAAGGGGAAGGTCGAGTGGTCGATGCCTATAGAGAACGCAAGCGGTCTCTGATGGCCGTAGCAGCGACAGCAGCGCCGTACTCTCTGCTGCGGCCAAGTCGAGTGATGGACGAGCGCGGCTGACGAGGTGTCGAGCCGCGAGATGGCAGCGACGCAACCGCCAATTACCCCTCGTAATTCTACTTGGCCGGACCCGTCTGCTTACTGCTGCTACCCGTTTATGTCTACAGGATCTACATTTTTTTCGAGGGGTACCAATGGATAGGTAGTGAATGATGTCTGGTATCCACTTCACGAAGTGGAAGGCACTTACGTTGCCGAAGAAAAAGAAAGTTTCGAGCGTTACTTCCCACTTCGGGAAAGGTCGGTACAATTTGAGAAGACAAAGAATGGCGGATTGCTCCAGTCGCGGAATTCTGAGGGAGCGACAGATTTGCGCTTCGAGATGATGTTTATGGTGTTTCTATTGGATTTTTGTAGGATTGTTTTTTTTTTAGAATAATCTTCCGGGTTCGCTTTGTACGTGTGTATGGTTGACGTTGAAGTTGGATCGTTGATCATAGTGGGGGGGTTGGAATGGAGTGGTTGGACGGAGGGGTAGGTCCTTGTATCTTCCTTTTATATTTTGAATGTTTCATATGCGTGACAAACGACTTCGATATATTAGGATGGCACTTCGGATATGGCTCGAACGATCCTATGGCTGCTGGAACTGCCATTGGATATAGCGGACGTTGAGCAATAAAACTAGTTTCAAAGTTTTACAGCGAGCGCGTCCGAATGCTTGTTAAGCACGTCACGTATGGTGGATATAAATCGAAACCGATATCAATTTTGGTAAATATTTTACGTGTGCAGTGTAATTTATCGGGAATATCGGACATTAGAATTTTCATTAAAACCGTTATTCATTCGTAACCCGAGCGACACGTGTACCGCCGGAATACGTTTGTAATAACGCGCAAAACAACGCGAGCCCGAATACTCATTCGTTACCACCCACCATTACCGATCGTATACCCATTGCGTCGCATGCTGTAGTAAACGTAAAAAGAAAAAAAATGCAAAAGCTTTTAAAAAAGCAATAAAATATATATATACGTATATACAGCATACCCTAAAAAATTCCTATATAACAAACATACGTTACTCGCAAAAGCCCAATGACGTGAGTCAAAATAAATTTAACGATCGAACCGGTAAGATATTCAAAACTCCCGCGCTTTTTCAACGAACCGATCTCCTCCGTGCAGATGCGCATGCGCGGCCCGTGAATCACTGCGCAGATAGCACGGCGTTTAGGTATATCAGCACGGTGCTTGTCCAAGAAGGTGATATGCTGGACACGCACTGCATAATGTGCAGAGATAAAGAGGCAGCCGCGTTTCTCGGCGAAGGCGCAGAACTTTACAGGATCAGATAGACGCTGCGTGGCGAGTTGGCTCGGGAGGTGTGCCTGAGACGTGCCTGAGACGTGCCTGAGAGCGTCGCCCGAGTGTGCCGGCAGTCCGAAGTATAGTCGTTGTGTTGTCCTGCCGGGCGCACTCTCGGCTGTCCTTGCAGCGGTGGTCGTGGGGCTCCTCGGTCGGCGCATTGTGGGAGTCTCGGCAGTAGCGAGGGTAAGCAGCAACAATAACTCGACAAGTCGATACGACGCATAGATAGCCAAGCATTATCATAATACCTGACCGGTCCATGCATTCGCGAGTATTCGCTACGCTGCCCTGAGATACGGCAGGGATAGGAGTCGCCACCCAGGGCGAGCAGGTTGGCTTCGCCTGGCTTTACTTTAGAGGTTAGGTTAGCATACCTTATACCTTTAGCTACTTTAGTACTTCGTTTCAGATCTCGGCCCGTTTAGCCGCCCACGCGCTTTCTTCGGCCAGCAGAGAATCGGGAGAACCTCCTGCTGCGAAGCGTCGCTTTCGACTCTCGACTCTCACCGGGTATCTTCATCGTTCTCATTTCTGCCAGTCGCCACCGTGCCACCAAGCGGAGCATCCTTGAATTACGGAGTGGCAAAGATCGTATTTAGATAGGTAACCCTGGATCGGGACTCCTCCTGGAATTCGAAGATTGCCCGTGGCTTAAGTGGACTCGTTAAGCCGGTATTTTCATACTTGCTATCGCAGGCACGTATCCGATGAATATTTACCTTCAAGATTCTCTCGTTCGATTTAATATGGTATCGCGATGCCTATGGCCAGGCTTGCCGGGATAAGCCAGTGAAGTGCAGGGCGTATTTCTATGGCAGAGACAAGGAGTTCTTGCTGCCGAGCAAAAGCCTTGACAAAGCACCCTTAGACTGGCCACACAAAGCAGCGCCATACATCAGCGCCGCCACACGGCCGTCCCACTAACACGCGGTAATGACTCGTAATAACAAATTACACTCGATTATCTCTCTCTCTCTCTCTCTCTCTCTCTCTCTCTCTCTCTCTCTCTCTCTCTCTCTCTCTCTCTCTCTCTCTTTTCTTTCTCCCTCGATTCCACTACAGTGCACCCTTTTCTCGAGGTACTCTCTCTTGTTCCGCGTGGTCCCGCATCGTGCTCATACATACTATAGACACATTGCCACTTTTAGCATCGTGCTGCAACAGCCGCCGAGGTGCGAGTGGGGAAACCGGTGTGAATACGGAGCAGAAAATATCGCCTCGCTAGATTTATGAGCCTGGCGAAGGCGACAAAGAAGCCTGGAACAGTAAATAATGTGAGTCATACACTCGGGGCATATTTCACTAGAGAAATCTTCCTGGGAGAGAGAGAGAGAGAGAGAGAGAGAGAGATCCAATTGCCGTAAACTTAAAAATAATTCGCAATTACAGATACGACGTTACAGTTCCTGCAGAAATCTACGTAGAAATATCATATGAAATTATAAGTGATTACGGAAGGTTGAAATTTTCAAATTCAGCCAACTGTCAGGTTTGAGATATTAAGAAAAAAAAAAAAAAAAAGAAAAATCAATAAAGTCACCCTTGGCAAATCTCGAACTCTTGCGTAGAACCTCAAGCCTTCCCTTGTCGCAGGGATGACTGCTATCGACACGCGATACGTAATTTAATTAATTTCTGCGACTTTACCACCTTAGGAAAGGAAAAAAAAAAGGAAAAGAGGAACCCGCTCATAATATCCCAGAGGCTTTCCAGGAGCCACGCTTTACTTACGCTCTCATGCAGTCCTCATTTCCAATTTAAAAATAATGAGACTTCAGGCCGAGTACGCAAGCGGCAGTCCTGTCGCGCGCAGATACCCATCGACGAGCGACTCGGTCGCGTCAAGTGGAATGAATTGAAAAAAATTCAATTTAGAGTCGTACGCCGACTCCTTGTAAGACATAGGGAGCGTCTCAAAGCGACGAGAACGAGGACAACAAAGAAGCTGTGCCGTTGCCGGTGTTAGATGAGTAGACGTTGGCCAAGGGACGGGGATGAGATTTGTTGCCGGTAATTAGGGTCTGAAGGGCGTGGAACGGTGTCAAACGACAGTAAGATTTTTCACGTCTTTCCCGCAGGCTCCAGGGAAATTAGCCATGCTACGAGGATGCGTGTCCTGAAAGATGTAAAAGGTTCAAGGGGAAATCCTTCGCTTCGGGTTTAAGTAGGCGCGCGAGGTAAGGTTGGGTAGCCGAGAACTCGGTTGACCTGAGAAAACAACCTGGTAACTTTCAGCTCTAGGAACTTTTGATGTCGTCAAAGGACGATCAGGGCTACCAGCGAATCTGCCATTTGAAAGTTTCATTGCTTGCACCACAAAGACGACCATGTAGTGATCCACCCACTTGCGTAAAGGTATACAGTCCGTGCCTCTTAACGTCTTAGTATTCTTATCCCACGGTATACATATACCTACAATACTAAATGTATAGGCCGCTTTGTACCTTCTTTGGTATCCCGCGTAACTATATGGCGAAACTTCCCTACGGTGCTTTGGGACGCGGATAGGAAACGAATAAAAGCTGAAACTGGCAGTACGTCTTGAGTCTTGCAATAAAATGTAAATTCGCCAATTCGCGTCCCCCCAACGCCGGAGTCACTTCTCAGAGGCTTCTACAGTCGGTATCTATAACAGTGAGTAAGTGGCAAGTGCTCACGAACGGCTCGCGGGCTTCGCCATCATTTGCATGAGTAACGGCGGAACGCGGAGGCTAGGGTAGCAACGAGTAATTTATAGTCAATAATTCTTAGCGTGGCAATTTTCGCATCGAGCGTGAACGTTTCCTCGGTGAGCCGAGAACACAGCGAGAGAGCAAGACCAGAATAAGAGGAGGAAGAAGAAGAGGAAGAAGAAGAAGAAGGAGAGTGCCAAAGTGATCTTGGCAAAGGAAGAGAGAGAAGCAAAGAGGAAAAGGGAACCAGCAGGAAATGAGACGGAATGTTAAATAGCCTCCGTAGCTCTTAGCTCCCCGTCATCTTGGCCGTCCCTAAACTCCAAAGTACCAAAGGCGTCCCGACGTCGACGTCGGTACATATAAAGGTAAGATATACCGTTTCTTAGCGCTTTCGCCAGTTGGTGACGTCACGTGTTCCTTTTTCACATACCCTCTACTTGCACCGGGGTACGAGCTAGGGGGGGGGGGGCGAACGTAGGGGAAATGCCATTACGATGGTAAACCACTTGGAAAAGAGTTTCTACCATGAAAATATCGCTAGCAGTGTCGACGTCTCTCTATATCTATGGATCTACGGTTCGATGCATACAACAACTGCTCCCAGGATAACGCCTGTACCTTTAGGTCCTCTTTGCACTTTTATTTACCAACTACGACACCCCTTATATGGAAAGTTTAGCTGGTGCGCGACTCCAGGGCGAACGTTACTTGCCTGATATAAAGCTGCAGGCGTCTACTGCTATTAGATACGAACGCATCTAACTACCGTCTCTATATCTATAGCGTCATCGAGTGTCCCACCGAGAGCTATCAGACTGATAGAATATGTTCGACGCCGTCACGACGCTTCCAACCCCATCCCCCACCCTTCTCCCCCATATCGTGAAAACGTCCCCACTATTACCATACATACCGCTTTATTTAGAGCAGCTTTTATCGTCATCCGATGTACACCTTATATCATACCTATACCTTCAATGATATTTTCATACTCGAAACCTTCTTGCGGCTGCTGTTGGATATGTTCACCCCTTATATATTCAGTGTATATAGATATAGAGGTCGGTTGGAAATTTTTTAATAATACTATTCATACCATTGTTATTATCGTATGAATCGAATGCAGCGTAATGTCATTTTTATATTTTACGTCCTTGTTGCACTTTCTACAGTGTGTTGCGAAATTACGACAGAGAGATCGGTACTAATCGAATTACTCGTAATACTCGTTCACTCGATCCTATCGTGTTTTACTATCGCCATATGACACACCTTTAAGTTTTACGAAATGCCTGTACCGAATGCCAATTGGCTATTCGCAGCGTTCGACGAATTCAGCGCCCAATTGGATTGTAATTGTCATTGGTACCCTGGGTGTCGGATACGCCCGATTCGCGAGCACGTTGGTATGTCACTTTTTGCCGTAGCCCAATTTTACACGGGTAATCGATGTTCCGGGGTTGAGTTTATTAATTTTTTTTAATATCATAAAATCACACGCAACGATTCGTACTGGCTTTGATAACGGAAAAGCGTTTTTTATGGAAACAAGTTTTTAATGCAATTTTTTTTTGCGGTTCAATCAACGCTCATAGCGAATAGACGGGAAAAAAGAGAAATTTCTACCGAAAGCAGAACCGCACGATAAAACTATCACATCCGACGCACTTATGTAGAACGAACTGACGCAATATCAAGAAAAACTTGAGTAATCGATATTTCTGTTCGCACCAGTACGAGATATAATGATCCATCTTAACGGTTATCGTAAATTATGTTTCTCCTTCGAATTGCCGGCGAGTCCATTAAACTCTGTAGCGGAGTCGGCGTTCGTATTTTCTCCGAGTAGTAAATGCCCGTAAGTCGTCAGACGGGCAGTCGCTCGCATGCGACTGTTATAGGACCGGAGTGGATGAAGGCAATAGGAATTAACCACAGGGAACGGTGCCCGAAGTGAAGCTCGTTCCTTGTTTGTTTAATATGAAACGTGGCATAAAATGACGTGCAGTGGACGTCTGCGGTGCGTGACGGTGGCACGGCTGCCCGACACGATCTTGATCGCATCGAATTGGTTCCAGACAGGACGTGACCGCCGAAGCGCTTCGTTTCGGATCGGATCGGGTCGAGACAAAACACGCGATCGCTCATTGCCATGAAACCGTTTGTGTGAACTCACCTGCAGCCGCATTTCGAGCGACGAATCGTCGACCCTCCCACCGCCCTTGACTCATTTTCAGCTTCGATGTTATTATTATTTTCCGACGAACAAAAAATTATCAAAATCAATTGATACGGCGTCGATACGTTGAATTTAAAGAATTTTCTTTTTTTTCAGCTAAATCGACAACCTTGTCGACAAACATATATTTGGACCGAACGGATACGGGCGGACGGACCACGTGTGAGACGATGGAGCGCTTCCAGGTAAAACAGTCCTAACTGAGATCGCAGTCGAAAGCCAAGAGCCCGTATACGGGTCTGTACGTAAGTATAAGCACGTGAATCACCAGGCATTTACTGGGAGCGTAATAACAGCTCTCCGCGGCTCGTTAGAACTTCCAGGAACCCGGTTTGATCTTTATCGAGCGGCGTTGAAAATTACACCCGCCTAACGAGATTTGTCTAATCACGGTCATTTTGAGAATCGGAAACTGCTCGGGACCCACAAAATTTACACGGGGTACAAAAAAGGATTCCGTGTCTCTCTTCGTTTTGAAGACGCGGATGGGTTACGGGGATGAAATTTCGATTAGAAGAAGGAGAGTGGCTGGCTGTTATTTGATACACGAAAGGGTCGAGCACCCAGCCCCTATGCCATATAAAACCATACATATATACAGTGATACAGTAAACTTTCATTATATCCGAATTAAATAGTAATCACGCGCCGGCCAGTTACCGCGGTCCATTACGTGGACAGAGCCAAGTCTCGCAATCAGACAAAAATAATCCTATCGCCCGTTGTGAATGCGTCACGTTCAATTCGCCGTGGATTGACAGGCGAAATGTCAGATTGACAGACGTGACTAAAGCGACGTATCCGCGAGGTCCATACCTGCCAATAATTCAGGTAAACAATATAACGATCGGACACGATTTTCTTTTTTTACATATAATCGCGCTTAGTCAGAAAACTGACCCCCAACTACATTGGCGCATGCGCAGATACGTCGTGAACAAAGCGAAATCCAAAGACAACGGCCGAGCCCGTTATTTTCTCGTTGATTACGAGCATTACCTGTCGATTGGCATGGAGAGGATGATTGAGGGGAGGTAGGTGGTTGACGGTGGTGGGGAGGGGCGGGCAGGGGAGAGATAATGATTGAAAATAACAGGAATCACATAAACGTGCAATCACGTCAGACTCGGCCATACCGGCGTAGCTATATGGGAATGATAACAGCCTTCGAAGGAGTCGGATCATC
Organism: Cephus cinctus; assembly: GCF_000341935.2. NCBI lineage: Eukaryota > Metazoa > Arthropoda > Insecta > Hymenoptera > Cephidae > Cephus > Cephus cinctus. Next base: position 951,638 of record NW_014333756.1, on the reverse strand, counting down.
CCAATCGAAGACAAGCATTATAATAATGAGCTTCATTATGTCCAGATTATAGAATTAGGACGTAGTCGTAATAAATCACTACCCCTGCCACGGTCTCCATCTTGAGTCAAGTCCATCAATCTTCCGAACCCATCGACACTCGACCATTTTTAACCTGTCAGCGGAAAGATGTCCCGACCCCCCTCCCCCTCCTTTCCCTCCCCCCTTCGGGCCCATCAACCCGGTAATTACTGTATTACGTTGCAAACTTAAAAACAGTTTAACCATATCCTTCTAAGCTGTGGATGCTGCGAGAGGAATAATAAAATTCATCTTCGCTGGACCAAAAGCGTGCCTCTCTTAACACACTTGGTATTCTTCGTATACAGTCTTGGACGTTATTACCCTTTACGTACTCTATGGTATTGTTACGTAACTTATTTAACGCCGCTGGAGTACCGCTGATAAGCCTGATCTCGATGATTTTCTGTCAGTCATTGAAAAAGATAAATTAGCATTTATAGGGCATATAATATGTATGCATTACTGTCCAAGACGAAACTGAGTGTTTCTTTACGTCATTTTAATTTTGGTACTTTTTACTCGTCTTCTTGTACCCTCTTTCGAGATCGGATCTGACGTAGGTTTAAGCAGAAAATTCATTGGTACTTGATGCCAGGATTATATCTCCGGTCGTTTCAAAGTTACAGCCACTTAAGTGTCGACCCTACGATATTACCTAGAGGGGCGTGTCGTATTTTATTACTTCTCGAAGATGAATCTTACTTGGACGTACCGAAACGGAATATAGTCATCTCCGTTGTACGTTACGCGTATATGGTAGCATGTGGATATTTTTTTTTTTTTAATTAAATACGATTTCTCCACGTGCTCCGTTTACCTTAATCTCGTATTTTCTATACTGCGGGACACCTTGAATGCTGAGAATTACGTTAATGGGGTATATCTCCTTTTAACTCGGGTCCATTTATAGTCTTGGTCGGAGGGACGACTTAAAACTACTGGATGCCGTCCTGCATTCCGTGATGAAGTTGCCGAGAGGAATATCGATCGGAGCCAACTTCACGATGGTAAATAATGTACGTTGATATGTTAAAGGGAGGACGAGTGACGATTGAGAAGTTGGGATACGAGAGGATTGGAATGCACTCAAGATTAGATCGGATTACTTACTTGCCCGACTGTACAATATATGCATTTTCTATGGTGGAATAATTATTTGAATCTGACTGTACTATTTTCGTCTCTGTCAGTCGCACTCTTAAAACGGTGATTGACGCGGCTTGTTACCTCGATGAGTATCCGCCTTTAAACAACCCAGTCGATACCATAAATGTTTTTCAGGATTCCCATCTGGAGCTTGTGCTATTCCGTCTTCGAAGACGCTTAGCCATTTCCGGTTGGTTTCTTTTGCTGTCTTATTCTCCTGGAGATCATTTATCTGCTGGTGCGAAAGGAACTCGATAGCGATCCGCACTTGGGGAAGCAACATAGAAAATACAAGTAGCGACAGTAGAGAGGATGGTATAAAAATAAAAATTTTATAATTATTGAAAATAATAATAATAATTATCGTTTAGGTTAGATTTAATTTTGAAATTTATGAATTTTTATATATTTCACTGTCAGATATTGTCAATGGTGAAAAAAAAAAGAAGTTCTGTCAGAAGTTGCCAACCTCAGAAAATTAATGTATCAAATTCTGCCTCGCCGTCGCACACAAGCTCCCCTATGCAAATACGTTACCACGTTTCGTGTTAAATTTTCGATAATTAACCCCACAGAGTTAATGACCCTAACCCTACGTCGGATTGGCACCGGGAATACAAGCTCGCCGGGCTGGAAAGTCAAAGCGAGCTGGCTAGTCCCGTATATGGTAGCAGTGAGCTGAGGTCTACCCAAGTGATCCAAGTGAAAAGAGTGGCGAACGTGTGCTAGAAGAATAGAGCAAACAGGGAGGCCGAGAAAGAAGCTTAGCGAGTCATCCTCGCTTTCACGGCCTCCTACCGTTCGGCTATGGCGGCTGTCAGACGTACAAACCGCCAGACATTAATTACACCAGAAAGAGATTAATGAGAAAATGTGCGTGCAGGCAGTGCGATAATCGAGCAGAGCGAAATGCTGAGTCAGGAAGAGAATAATGCCGCGGCATCTCCATCGTGGTCACGCTTCTTCCGATATACCTTCAAAGCCCGTAGGAGACCATACCCAGAGATCGTCCCGATAGGTAGCAGCCTTAAGGTCTCTCTGACTCCCGGTCGGTACGATCGTAGATATGCAATTTTTCTCCTTGACGACGTCACTATGAAAGAAAAAAAAAATAAAAATTTTGATTTTTTCTTCAAATTTTTCATCGATAAAAAATACATCGTACAGGTACGTTACAGGACATACCGTAGAAAAAAATCAATTCTCGTTACACTCGATCGCCTCAATACATTGAAAAGATAATTTTGGGATTTATGAATTTTTGGAATATTTTTTATTAAAAATTATATATATTTTTATTTTGTTGTCCTTCGCGCACGGACCTTATTTTTAATAGAGTTTGACGTTCCGCTTGACAAACTGATGCGGCACAGGAATGATCGGAATTGCTCGAGTCCGTAGTTCCATTCTTATTGGCAATCGATTTGGGTTTAATTTAAAATTGAAGCGAGAATGTTGATTCTAGGAATAGGTTTTTCAGAGAATTTCAAAAAAAAGGGCGTCTTTTCAATCGTCGAACGTTACGAGGCAATACCAAAGCGTACGTGGAGTATTAAAAAAAAAAAAAATAGAAAGTCGCGACACCTCCACATCAAAAAGGCATATACGGCAGCGGCTCTCCTTTGGCCTGTCAGTTCAGTCAATGGTTAATTTTGTAGCAATAACTTGGGCCAACAAAAAATGATTAATCGTTTGATTATAAAGGTTGGCAGGATACAATGGGTTGTTTGTGTCGTCGTCAGACGGTCGGCCGGCAAACGTCACTCGCTCACTCAGCCGTGCAACGTATAATACGCGTGATTAATTAGTTTTTTCGATGACGCTGTGTATATCTGCTCGCCGTCTTTACCGGCGCTACGCCAAAGCCGGTTTTACGTAGGAGCGTCAACGGCAACGCCAGAGCGCAGGACGGTTCGTGCCAAACTTCTACGTCGGCGAGGAACGCCGAAAGCGAAGACGTCGCGACGCTCTTTTTTTCTTACGACGCCTCCCTTTGACTACAGTCTGATATTTTATCGATGCCAAACGTCACAAAGGCAAGTATTCGGGACACGTGGCGGCGGCACTTCGAGCGCGCGTAATTTAAAATTAGACAATCAAGACAGTCGCTTGAATCATATATATATAGTAATAGGTGTTTCGTATAAAACGATATAACGTATTAAGAGTTTCTATATTTATTGGATATTTTGTTATTTCGGAAAATTGCTAAATTTTTTTTTTTTCTTCGAGAATACACGTAAAGTAGATAACAAAAGTAATATATGCTTGGGTATATTAAATTTTCGTTGACAAATATATTACGTGTGTACTTTCGTAAATCTGTCGCTTTGAATTTCTTTTTTTTTTTTTTTTTGGTAAATAAGTAAAATCTTCAATTTTACACCTTGATTATATTCCAAGTCCGAATAATTTGATTGCCTCAAATTCAACAGCAGCCATATTGCTTCCGCAGTGGTAAAAGCATGAAAACGAAGAGTCATCGTACCGAATAATTTTCTTCCTCCCCATTATTCTTCCTTGCCAACTGGCATTCATTGTTTACCTTCGCCATACGATAATTAAACACTACGGAAGCGTGAAGCGTCAACCTCCCGTCCAACCCCTTCAATCTGTTCACATCAGCATAGAATATCCACTCGAAAAATATAGACTCTATCAATATAAGTAATTACTCGAGGCAATCGTAAAATCGACAGTTTAATAAAAGTTTTTCCCCATTCTCGCCAATAATCGACACCCCGATAAGAAAAGGTGAAATTCTGCAAATTAAATAAATAATAACATTCGCAATTCCAAAAATAAGCATCAGTCAACTTGTACCTTACCCCAATAGAATATCCAGTACGTAAGCCATATTGAAAGGTTACCAGCCGCTATATACATATAGAGCATTTACAGGCGGTGGAAGATCGAGGTCACAGTGGGTGGTCCCCGATGAAATTTTAATGAACCGTTTCTGTCACGCTAACCGCGAACCAATGGCTCCGCCATTGAGTCTCACAGGAAGACTGAAAGTGAGCTGCACCGAATTGAACTATCAATTTTTTTTCCTAACCTACACCTGCCCACTTGTCGGCGGAGTGTAGCCACTCAATTTATATCGGGTCTTTGGCTAGATCGATTTCTGCTTTCTGTATTGGGTATATATATATATATATATCTAATACCACCAGAAAATAGTACGATACCATAAGATCAGGAGCAAAGTGTCGAAGCGAGGATACGTATGTTGAAGGCATACAAAAATACTATAGCTAGGATCCTATAGTCAGAATCGCCATGGGATTCTCATAGCAGGTATACCAAGACAAACGAGGCGTCAGCGTAGCCCAAGTGGAAGAGATTAGTCTTGGAATGATGAACGGCCGACGAAAAAGCACGTTACGTGCCCGAACTGTACATTACCGTGGTCTTTTCGAGTCTGCGGCAAAGTATAGTGTAAAAGCACGAGTGGCAAAAGAGAAGAACAAGGATATCCGAGGTCTCTCGCAATTAGTCAAGTTTTCCTCGGGCGACCGTGTCCGATGAGCTTATTTATGGGCTTGCGGAATACGTGTAAACAACGAAAGGTGATGCATGGCGAGGGTCGCGAGTTTGTTTGTCGTGGCAGGGGAGGTGAGAGGGATTTAAAAGAGAATGTGTGAACGGGACGAGGTAAAAAAAATGGTCGGCTCCTCCAGTGCGAATCGCGTTCAGGAATATAATTGATTTCAATGCCAAAGAGCAGTGCACTTTGGCAATAAGTTAGCATTAGGACGCGTTCTTCCAGACTGCGCACCCTTACGTCTGTTCGTGTGACAAAGGGCGCATGCGTCATCCCCCCTCTCCGCCCCTCCGAATCCCGACTCGATGATTTCTCTTCTTTTCGCTTAACCGCGTAATCGATTATTACGGGCAATATTTCCTTCGGTAAATCCATAGGCATTGTATCGCTCCCTTGGACCCGGGCTGACATAAATTGTGTTGTACAAATACTCATAAAGATCAAGTCGAGCGAGTGAGAAACGGCGTTGTAGGAAAAAAAAAAAGAAAAAATAGTATCATCGCCCCTTACGATCTTATTGTATTATTTATTATACTCTTTTTTCCATTTTAATTTTTTATTCATTCATTATTTTTACACTGGAAGCGACGACCGTGAATAAATTAATTTCTCACAGAATTTTTATACATCGTATAAGGTACTGCCAACGGTCGTACGTTATATCACTATACGAGGACGTATGCGGTGTCAAAATTTCCTTTGGAATGACCTGCTGCTACGTTGACCGATACACGCGGCAGAGTTCAATGGGATTTATACAGTATATTTGATATATCTGTAAGTACAGCCAGTGGAGAAAATATCTGTAATTCGATATTCGCAGGTGTCATTAAATCCTGTCAATATCGAGTCACGTCTCGTGTGAAGGGATCCTGATATAAATTCGTATGCAGCTGCCATAGGGATCGTGTGCGATCGCGATAGGAGAGGGACGTGTGCTCGTTGCATCCTGTGGACACCTTGTGGACACGTTACGTGACGTAATTCAGAGAGAAGGAACAGATCGCGCGATACGTCAGTTACGAGTGGAATCAATTGATAAGGGATGGAAATGCAAATTTTTCTAACGACAAAATTACTGTGGTACCCAGCTCCAGCTCAGATATACTCGGGCAGGCGCCTAAACGGATATCCTGGTGGGTTTGGATGGGCGACGTTTATCCTTGGATATATTTATCGATGCAATGGCGTACCTTATCCGGGGTTAGATCTTTGGTGGAGAACAGGGTGCGAAATGGGCAAGGCCTCTGGCCACATAATCTCGTTCCCGTGGTAATTGCTTCCTAATCGCAGGGACCAATCAGCCTAACCGCGTTACAGTACGTAACTCGTTTACGGTTGGACGTCGGACCAGTTCGGAGCACATCGAAGGGGTCGAGTTACTTCGTTCCTATTCTATCCAGGGCTGACCAACCCTCTCTTGACTTGGTCCTCACCAATCCGCTACCCTTCGAGAGTGGACCGCCGCAACGCACCCTCCCGCCGTGGTCAGTTAATCGCGTTTCTCGTTTGTCCCCTTGTCCGACTCGCGCTCCAGCCTGGAGACGTATGGGCTCGGCATTCCTTTGGGTTTTGGGGTAAGGTTCCTAATTATTTTACATACGAAGATAAATCACCGACACCCTTAACCAGACCAAGCCTCCCGGTACCCTTCCTTGATCTTGGTCCACTTGAGAAATTGACAGGTAGGCTGGCTGAAACATTATTGTGCAGATACATATATTAGATTTTTCGTATAATCGTTACGTCACGATATCGGTATACGCATTGAAAAAAAAAAAATCGGCATAAAATTAGAACCTTTGGTAAATGTTGAAGCAGCTGTTAAATTGAAATACGAGACGTGAGGGATGAAAATTTTTTTTTCCCTCAAAGTCACGATCAAAGTCTTGATTCGTACGAGGTACTAAGCCGTAATGTAAAATAAGACGTAGCGGTGGGTCCGAGCGAGAGGAAAATAATTCGAATTATAAATGGGGATGGATCCAATTTGTGAAGCTGCAAACCAATTTGGCGAACATTAATCACGCTCGACAAATCAAAAGGTATAATTCGCTGACGAGTTCCTCCGGAAACTTTCCCCGTTTCCTCCGCGTCTCTCCGTCCCCTCGTCCACGGGAAATGACGACGTCCTCCTCGTCGGGCCTCGGGCTGTAAAAGTAAATCAACTTATTCAGCTTGCAGAAACATCCCTTCAGGACAGCTTAGGAATTACTACGTTGACTCATGGGATTATCGGTGGAAAGTATTTCCCGGCTGAGACGATTGAGTTGAAAGACTTTAGCAGTTTATCGAATTGGAAGCTGCCTACCTCACAATTACTCTCGAGAGAGATCCACACTCTCGTTGGTCTGACATCGCCGAAAAAACGCACGCGGAATATGCTACGGATCAGTACCATTTGCTATCTGGAAGATGTCTTTCGGAAAAGGAATAATGTATTCGCATTATATTCAGACCCGTGGATGGTGTACAATGGAGGTTAGATGTGTCAGTATACATTGTATATATATATATATATGTACCAGCATACAGATTGATACCACAACCTGGTAGACAGACCAAGACGAATCCGTGGCTTTCCAATCCATTTGCTGGCACATCGAGAGGCTCCCAGTGATTCTCCTCGTTTCAATAATGAATCGATTGACCCTTGAAGAAAGACAACGTCCCTTAACCTTTCAGAATAAATGATGATCCGACCTCGGAGAAGTCGTCGGGAATTGTAACATCTTCAAGAAAAATATACAGTAAAAATATGCAATGCTGCACTCTTATACGAATGCTTGAGCATATAGAATATATAATATATAAAAATTTTATATAATTAAAATATTAAAAAATTTATGTAATTTCGATATATCTCTAATTGCTAAAGTACCCATCACTGTACCGAAGCCCTTTAGTCACTGATTCCCTGACAAAACCAAATTCGCCGAATAACATCGAAAACCCGACGTCAGTCAAGAGACGGTAGGACGTCGAAATCCGCCGGCGCCAACAAATCCGTTGAAGGACTTTGCCCAAGTGCAATATCACTTTCTTCGTCCGTTTATCCGTCCTCGTCGTGAATTTATGCCTGACGCAGAACATCGCCGGAAGTCGCTTCTTGACGTGGGCACTCGGCGTCATTTTCTTGCCTGGTACTCGGGCCCCGACACTTGGCACTCGACATATTCAGCCATGGAGCCAGGCACCATTGCACGCTGGGTACGCGAAGACAGGACGCTTTAACGTCCCTGGGATGTCCTTAGGGAGTTGGTACACTACCGATATGTAAAGGACGCAACAGCTGGATACGTTCGAGAGGGTTAAAACGGGCCCGAGTGAATGACTCGAAACGTGTTTCTATTATAAAACAGGATCGTATCTCAGCCATAATAATTGGCTGGTCGTATATCTACTCGAAATGGCTGCTTAGCAAAGCAAGTATCCGCAAACGAGTTGGCTGCGCCAAGGATAATTTAATGCTACGTTAAACTGTCAATGCTGATGAACGTCGTGTCGTAAGAGGCCTCGTAAAGATGGCATCGCTCTCTGACAACCGATATAACCGGAAGGTATACCGCGTACAGATATACTATAGCGTAACAATCTGCAAATAAAAACCAACCGTCTCATCCATACCTCAGCATTTGTCTCTTATCCAGTTCCACTCCCGGAGGACGACTCCCTCCTCGGACGGCTTTACGTTCCCTTAACGCGAACCTTTTCGGAGTAGACTTCCGGTTGGCCAACGAAGCCCTGGTAGGATTTCGAATGTTTTCACGAGACGCTAAATCCATTATCCCAGCCTACGTATACTAATAGTATTTTGAAAATTGCCTTTAACGTCACTTTCTAAGTAATTTGATTCGTTGAAAATGCTGCCTTAAGGCTGTGAGAATGGCCTTGAATATTTCATTTAAATAACCTTAGTTTGGTACTCTCGATTAAATTGGTGTATTGATAAAAACTTTTTTTCGCATCTACCGATGCATCAGGTACGTATATATGTATACATAAGGAATATGGACGTTGTCGAGGTTGGCCATTCATGAATACATTATCCTTTCTAACGAGGCGAATAGGTCAAGTAGACGGAGTCGCAGTGCTCGTCCATAAATCACTCAAAGGGCAGGCGAGAGATCAGACTCGACCCCGCAACCTCAACTCAACTCGACTTCTCATGCATCTGCTTCCGCTTTTTGCCAGCGGCGGGTCTCGTTGTTTTATTCAACTGTAAAATTACGGCCCGTCATCCGTTTCATTTTTTTTTAAATTTTTTTTTTCATTTTTTTTTTCGTTCTCTTATCCAAACCTGCACGCAGCACGACGCGTTCCACATCCTGGCGCGAGTAGAGTTCCAGGGCTCTTACGAATTAAAGCCGAACGGGGTCTCCGATTTACTTTTGGTTATCAGGAGAGTTCACGCGAGACTGTAAACTAGGTCAGATTATGACATTACAACGCGGGTGTATATATACGTATATATCGTTGCTCAGTTGATCCATAAAAGCACTGAAACGTCATTCAGACAGAATTGATGACACCGTGCGACTGGTACTGATCCATTCTCTTGGCCGGTTGTATATGACAATAAATTTAATCGTCGAGTCACGCGTCTGATAAGCGAATGAAAATTTATGGGAATGCGAGTATGTCGACTGATTATTGATTCGTATTAGCGTGACAGTCGCGATGTACTTCGCGGCGTGAAAATTCCTGTCAAATTTACTTCACTCGGTATTATTAATTAATGACAGATTCTGCATGGACGATCGATTTGTACTTTATTATTTAATATTAATCGACCCGTTGCCACAATTATTGGTCAGGCACCTGTGAACGCGACCCGATCGATAATTGCCCATTGAGGCCGACACGTGTGATAATATTCTTCAAGAATCATGCACCCGTGCACACAGTCGTTCCACGAGTCTCTCCAAAAGCAATTTTACTCGTGAACACGCTATAGTAAGAGTCACGTGGTTTAGCTATACTGCAAACACTTGGTCCGTCCATGCTCTGTCTGAAGTCGTACCTTAAATTTAGATTTCGATATATTATATTTATTACCCAATGTAAATATTTCAGTATCGTCTGAAGTTTTTTTTTTCTATTTATTTTTCATCTATATATTTCCGCAAGCATCTTCCATCGTATTTCCCTGCTTGCTACGTAGGACAAAATTTATTGCTCTTCGTCACCGCGAGATTTCGAATATTACACGAGTGCCAAAGTATTTACGTTTGGCATTATTTTGCCGAAAATTAACATCACGACGTTTCGTTCTGTAACGAACGACTTTAGGTGGTTCGGATGAGAGGAGTTTTAATGGTGGATTTATTGTGAGAGAAAGAAAACAGGACAAAGACGTCGATAGAGTAAGAAACGATCTGTTGTATTTCAGTTTTGCAGAGATTCAAACAAGTTCGAGTAACGTAGTAACAATAATAAAACAATTAATTAAAAAAAAAAAAAGAAGAAAATCATCGTACAGAGCGAGATATTGGGAGAGTTTACCGGAAATCGCAGATTTTAACCGATAGGCGCTAGATGACGTATACGGACAAAGAGTCCGTCAACGTAAGAACCACGTAGCTTCCTCGTGAGCAACTGTCTTCTCCTGGCATTCTCAATGCCGCAGCTAACCACAATAATAAATCCTATTTACAATCGATATTTATAATCCATACTCGTAATAGTTGTTTATCCATGATACTTTTTTTCTTTCCTTTTATCTTTTCCTCATCGTTTAAATACAGAATGTCATGTACACACGTAACGTTAACGCGCTATATAGCCTAAACGATCGATACTAAAACTTTGGTTACGCAAAAATAGACGCTGGAATATTATTATTATTGTTGTGTTGTTATTATTATTAGCTGTTATCATTAGTTATTATTATTATTATTTAATTATTCGTTATTTCGTCGGATACTCCTCAGGCTTACGGGCATAAGACTATGAACAAATTTACAGTAATTACAATAAAGATTGGATATGAATATTAATTTATAAATAGTGCACATAGACTGATTACATCAGATCGACTAACGTGGAAAGTCGCAAATACGGAGCTGAAAATTGAGATCCATCGGTAATGTGTATCGAGGCGCGGTGTAAACCCGAGGATCGTACCGGCAGCCATTTTTTTTCTTTTTCGAAAGATCCTAAAGACAACGGGAACGATAGGAATTGTATTTGGACGAGAAGAATTTACGTAGCGATCGATTTTTCGAAATTTGTCAAAATTTATATATAATTCAAACTCTACCCTAGATCGTTCCCATTTATTTTAGGATTCAGAGAAAATATGTATATCTCGGATGAGTTTTCGCACTCTACGCGTGCGCACGCACTTACGTCAAATCGACGTTCGATGATCGACGATCTAACTTGACGTCTCTGCGATCCCTCGTAGAGATCTTGGATAGACGACAGTCCGTCGAAAAGGCACGGGCACGATCCTCGCTACTAACCACCAAAGATCTACGCATCCAATTGAACCTCGGGAGGCAGGTAGAATGATACAGAGGATCATTATTTGTTAGCGATCATCGAGGAGGAGGAGGAGGAGGAGGAGGATGACGATTACGATGACAAGGTGGCCCAAGGAGGATATGGGTAAGGATATAGAGGATCACCAGAGAAGCACCTCGAAAGCTAAAAAAAAAACGAAGGATACATAGAAAGACCGTCCTGATCTCGTGGATGACTCGCGGATGTCCAGATCGTCCGGCAAGAGACGTTTTCCGTAATCGCGGCATCTCCCGAGAGAGACACGGAGGGACGCTCGCGTCAAAGCGTCCCCGTAATCGGGAATCACAGTTAAACGTTGGTTTCTTGAGGCTTTGGAGTGCGTCGGGACGCCTCCTCGAAGTACCTGCGGTGCTGGGCTCGAGCTCAGGGATGCATTCCCGATGCGGCGCCAAGACGTGGACCACCGTAGAACGAGTAGGGCGAAAAGTACGGGGGTAGGCCAGCGGCTGCTGGATGAGGATGAGGCGGCGGAAGGGGAAGTCCCAGGGATGATAACGAGGACGGTATCAGGGGCGAGGGTTTACCGTAGGGATGATAACGCGCTGTGGCGAGAGGACTGAGCGGGGGCGTGGGATAGGTCCGCGACAGGAGAGGATGAGTCGGGGGTAGACCAGGTGGCGAGAGCAAGGAGAGAGCAGCGGCGGCTGACGGGTCACCGGCCGAGACGCTCGTGTGACTTCGTAGATGCTGAAGCAGCTCATCCGAGGTAGAGAATCTCTTGCCGCAGTAAGCGGTGTCACCGGCGATCCAATTGCAAACGTAGGGAAGCTGGGAGGCCGCCGCGAGGGCAGCCAGTTGCGCGTGAGCGTAAGCAGCGGCTGCTGGATTGTGTGCGCCCAGAGGTCCATAGGGCGAAGCTCCTGGTTTGTGGTCGCACTGGGCGCAGCCGGCGGGGCAGGACCCGGCGCTCGTGGTAGGCATCTTCGAGGCAGTCGAGGTCGCCAGAAGATGGGAGTTCAGCTGGCACCCGGTACAGTAGGGATCGCGACAGACGGGCACCAGGGTATCCGCCCCGCTGGAGGTCTTCATCCGTGCATACCCAAGGTAAGGATTAGCTGCCAGACCGTTCTTGAGTGCCGCGTGATGCTGGGACATGAGGGAGCTGGCCATTACGTCTATGGGAAGCTGAGGCGGATATCCCAGGTAGCCGGCGGACGTGGACGTGGGCAACGTGGATCCCGGCTTGAAGGTTCCCAGAGGAAGGTCCTTGATGGCAGGGTCGGTCATCGCGAGGACTCCCGCGGGGCTGTAGGCAGGCTTCGACTGTAACGAGGGGCTGCTGGCTGACGGCTGAGATGACGATGGCTCAGTGGTACCTGCTGTCCTGGACGACGGCGATTCGCGGGTCGCTTCGCCGTTTGGGGTCGCGGTCTTTCGACCCTGCGGGGTCGCGGCTCTCGTCGACGAGGCGCTCTGATTGCTCGAGCACCTCTTGCTGCCGCTTCCGGGAGTTCGGGCTCTTCCGGAAGACGAGTGGCTCGACGGGGCCCGTTGCTGCTCCTCGGGACTGGAGGCCTTCTCTCGGCCCAGGCAGGACTCGTAAGGCTTGAAACTGGACTTGATGCCTTCCGATGGCGCCCCGCTTCCTGGCGATGACTTCTCGCGGGACTGCTCCGAGGACTTTGACGATTTTACGGAGGACTTTTCGTGCGGAGCCAGAAGAGATTTACTGGCTGGCGGATCCGCTCCGATCTGGCTGCATGTCTGTGCCAAGAGAGCGAGTGGACTTTTCTTAGCGTCGAGCTGCAATCAGAAAGAATAAGGAAACACGTCAAATAACCAGTTCACCGGTCATCGTCTATTTTGCTGGCTCTGATGCGTCTTCCTGATCCCGATCGAGATCAGACCGAACCTGGACCAACTGACTCCTATTCGCAAACGGCCTTTAACTCGCAGCCTGGCCACTCGTAAGAAATCTATGACGAGGTCAGTTACATTCAGCGTATATCCCCGTGTAACCTCATTGCATAACTAGCCGATCATTTTCTTTTTTTTCTTCATTGCACCGGTCAGACGTGCCAACGTTCACAGTGCTGGATTAAAATTACATCGGCACTTCAAAGTGAACACGCTAACCAATCATTTTACATAATGATCTACGGTTTTTATTGCCTACGCACGAAACAGGCTTCGAATTCAAATAAAGCGTATAACATGCAAAAATAACAATGTCATTCAAATTAAACGACTTGAAAAAAACCAACCTGACACAAAATCAATTTCACGTTATTAACAGTCACGCAGTCATTTCTAATTCGATACACGATTCCCCCTCCACCAATTGCATGTATACAAAGTAATAAGAATATTTTCAAAACACGTTTCTCGTTCTTTTAACGTCCGAAAAAAAGAACAAGTCGCATAACAATCGTTCGTCGATAAAGTCGATGCATTGATTGAGAGGAAAAAAATCAATTGAAAATATCAAAATAATCAGTATAAGCCTGCCCGGCCATAACGCGCGAGCTGTATTGATCAATTGGCGAAATCCAAAATAATCGCGTTAATCTTGGACTTCGGTAGGAGAGAAATGCCAGAGCGATGGGAATTTTCGATAACCGCTTGACTTTACCTGGACGTAATCGTGCCAGCAATGTAACGGCGGCGCGTTAATGTCAGCATTTAATATAATGTTATCTCGTTCAACTAATTCTCGTGGGACAGCGTGGCGCGGGTCCAACGTTTTATTCCAGAAGGCAACTAATCACCGGCTACCCGCGGTGCACCGTTGACAGGTATTAATCTAGCTGACTGTAACTCGACAGTTTAATATCAGACGTAGATCGCTGCCATTTTAAGTAAGAGCCGTGTTCCAGTTGCATCCGATGAAAACGGCTAAAGAAAGACGCCGTTTGATACAACGGCGAAAGCATTTCTTTTTATTTTTCGTTTTTCCAATTCAAAAGCACCAACAGAATTAAATTATACGGTTAACCGTATACAGCGTGACCTGACAACTCGGTAGATGGTGAATAATGAATTTTTGAAAATACAATTTAAATATCCTAAGAACAGGGTGGCTGTGAAAAGAAATTTTTTAAATTGCAACGTTGCTTTTTATACCATGCAAATTTCCAGTTGCCAAACGACGATCCGTCCGTTCGTCAATTGATCTTTGAATCGCGCGCCATGCTGCACGTATACAGAAATATGCATTACACCAAGTGAACTGGACTTGATTTATGTTGGGCATAAATCAACGTGCAAGCAGAAACCCTGGCAGCGCTCGCTGTCCCCGAAATAGTTTACAGGAGTCGGAATAACGCGATGTAATCCATGCCCAGTCGGCATTGATTGAATGGTGTCATGCAATCTTAATGAACTATTGAAAATACGAACTCGTCCCTCGATTCGAAAGTAACAAATGACTCATCTATGCTCCTTAGGTATTTCTACGTAGAACCTATAAACAACCGCGATACGATCTCTCGACTTCATTCTTATTCCCATCGTGTTTTCGCCAAACATGCACAGGATTTTCAAACCGTCTTTACCTTAGGCGGTAAAGCCTACGACATTCGACATTTCACGACGCACCATTACTGCCGATCGGAACAATTGCAGGTAAATTTTTGGACTTTTTATTGGTCAAAATTCAAGATTAAAAAACACGTCTACGTTTCTATGGTCTGATGAAGATTAAAATACAACAGAAATTAATACTCCTTACAATCCCGATGACATTTTACTACCAGAGTATTTGTCTACGACAAAAACAATGGAAATTAGAAAAAGAATATTACAATCTACCCAAGTATAAGGATCGATCAGTCCGGCACGATTCACTTTCTTCAGGTATCCAAGTAAAAAAAGAAAAAGAAAATACCGGTGATTCACCCAAAATCACATGCTCACGTAACCACAGTACGAAACAATGAAAAATCGCTGACTAACCGTAGTGGGCAGAGGTGTAAGATATTCCGGACGGAGATACTGGTTAGCGCTGGAGGTCAGCATTTTAACACGAGCCGCTTGCACTTCACTTTCGCCCACTTCTCACAGCACAAAGCACGTAGAAATAGGTGAATAAATATATCACTAGGAAACCTATATCCGTGGAGATGATGTCGCAGTAAAGTCACATGAGAACGCTGCCATTCGTGACTTCATGAGAGAGTCACGTTCTCGTTCATATATATATATATATATATAGTGGTACAATGTATATTCCTTTTGAGGGAGAAAAAAATCCAAAAAATAATCACTGCGCGTAACACCGGCAGTATACAAAACCAACGTACATACGTACTTCCTTCGCGGAATCGACCTCTCGACACGAACTCCGAATCGCGACTGCTCCTACGTCACTTCTGGCTCTCTTCCGTCCCTACCCCAGCTGACTATCCCCACCACTCGACACCTGGGATTCCCCCACTTCCCTCCCTGACTTCCTTCTTCTCTGTCGGCGCGACATGGTGTCGCTCGTGTCTCGGTGCTCGTTGTCAGTTCGCGCCCTGCCGACACTTTTGCTGCGCGCAACCGACCTGGCCAACGACGTGTCAACTTCATCCGAACCCTGTGCCTTCTGGCCCCTCGCATCCACCGTCAACGTTCGCGTATCCCTGGGACGGGATAACTAAGAATTTCAACGAGTCTCGCTATTTTAATAGCCACTGGTTGAATTATTATGAATATGAAAATAATTTCAATTATTTATAAAAAAAAATTTTTACCTTATTAATTTTTCAAGGTTTATCAATTATTGCTATGAAATTTTTGAATATATTTCCAAATTTTTTACGTGTCTCAAAATCAAATTTATGTACTTGATATACTTACCATTGATGAAAGCTGCTGTTTTACGTGGAACGAAAAGGGATACGAATTATTTCGAAACTGTTATAAATCCCTTGAACAATTGCGACTTCGGGTTACATTCCTGTTTACCCGATCCTCGGGGTCCTTTGTCGTCGACGAACGAAGACTGGTGGTTCTATTGAGTCGACCGGGGAAGACATAAACAATGACGATTTTCTCACAGTGAAATTGTTTAAGCTTCGTATCAAAGAGAGTGAACACTCATTGTATTGAGGTTCGTTCCAGGACCGAAGCTACAGACGGGTAACAATGTCGGCTAAAATAAATAAAATACGTAGCACTGTGTATATATTTTATTTGCTTTTGAGTAACGGTATAAGTTTACGAGAGGAGAGAGAGAGAGAGAGAGGAAAAATTTATGAGGACAATAAGAAATAATATTTTACGACGACAATCTCATACTTAATCACTTTAAAATTACCGACGGAGCTCTATTGATTTAAATTTCTCATAACGGCTCACGATAATTAAAAATACAATTACCGTTACTTCGTCCAATAATACTTTTATGTGTCTCTCTCTCTCTCTCTCTCTCTCTCTATATATATATATATCTGAAGGGCACTTTCAGTCTATAAATTCATAAATGTAATTCAAAGCAAAATGAATTAGCCAGCACAAACCATTAAGCAATCGATTCTACGCTTCTACCCTACTAATTCTCTTTTTTCCTCTTTTCTCAAGAAAACCCACCACCATTTCTACCTAGTATTCCACGGCACGCTGATGCTTCGAGGGTAGTTGTTAGATACGAGCAATTTCCTTGGGAGAGCATTAGCGGTGTTATTAGCGCTAGTTAGAGGATACGTGTTGGTGAGAGACGAGAGGGCTGTATAATTATCCGACGTTTGCTCGCTGTTCGTTTCTAACATACGAGAGCGACGTGTTTACGTGGCGCCGAATGAGCGACCGCGCGCCTTGCGTTTTCTCTGGCATCCGCCATCATGCCTTCACCTTAATGGACTGACGAAAGACACGGCACAAGTCAAATAGCTGACTAATATTAATTCTTTAACGCTCCTTGATGATAGTCGACGATATCCCGTGAGTCATGCGACACGGATTCCTCCAAGCGTAGGATAGACAATCCAAGCGAATATAATTAAAAAATAATTTTTGAATAAAATTTTTTTTCAATATTCATTTTGCACGGTTAAAAAAATTTTTTTTTTTACATTTACCAATAGTAAATTCCAGCTAATTAACAACGGCGCGACAAGTTCGCGTATTGCGGCTACGGATCGATTTTTCCTAGAAAACATTACGAGCATCGGCGGTTTTCCAATCACGCAGTAGCTCTAATCGACACTTAATGCGTTTTGACATTCGAAATGCGAATCTTGGAAAACTCCATGACGACTTGCCAAGAGCGTTCAATTTTCCCGTACGTAAGCGCTTGACATTGCCAAATGCCGAAGGATATAAATAACACGAGGATACCATAAGGAAAGAAATTGTGTTATTACAAAAAATTACCATTGTTATTTAATTGGCCAATCCGACCGATACGACGTACGAGAATGAAAAAAAAATAAAAAAAATGACGAAACAATAATACGTCACAAAGCACCGTCTCCCGGGTTATTCCCTGCCTTAAATCGTTCTCGAGCACGTAAACACGTGAGTCATTAAACCACGAGGAAAGGGAGCATTTAGTTATCAGTTGCCAAATCGAAACGTCATTCCGAACTGTCAGACTCCAATCGATTCTATTTGCAGCCACACAAAACGCTGATTGACACCTCGTCATTCCTGAATCAGTCGCGCCACCAAGGCATCTGCCTGATGCCAAAACAATGTCAACGGCTCGTTCGCACTCAGCGCCGAACAAGTTGAACAATGCTCGGAGATGAAAGGTCGACATAGAATTCGAGCAAATCATACCTCTTGAATTACCAAGTCAACGCGAGATTCTCGAACATGACGATCGGCCTTTGTTACACGTTCGCCAATTGGTAATACAAACTGGTACTGTTTCTTTTTTTTCATATTTTTTCCACGTGAATCAATGGTCAACAAACGAAACAGCTTTATACGTATGAAAATCGATTAACGCTCTTACCCTTTTTTTTCCACTTTAAAATTGAATACAACGTGTCCCTGGTCGAACGCCTCCTTTTTTTTTTCTGTCAATTGTAAATCAGTCCCATCGATCGGTCCTCTCGACGGATTTACGCCAGCGAAACGTTGGCTGTGTATATTTATTTTTTTGTTATTGTCGCTGACAGCTCTGACGTAATCGCGAACTGACAGCTGTCAATTTTAATTATGAAATTTTAGCCATTACATCGACAACGAAGTTCACCCTGTACGTTAATATAAATGTACTAGTGGGTACTGTACCAACTGTAAAAAATTATCATGATCACTGACGTACTTCCGGTTAAACATCCTACCGTATCCCATACGAGCGAGTTACGTTGGTCGCACGTGAATTTTCGTACGATCGACGTGTGACGTAGCAGCCGACCAACTCGAAACGTACGTTCGCCATTGCCGTTGATGCTGCGTCAACAGTGATAAATGGATTTATATGAATTTTGATGATAAAGCAACACTATCGCATTATGGGGCGGAACGAAATATAAAATATGATGTACGAGTCGAGGGGGATAAGCCGGGAGTGTCTGTCAGGCAATAGCAGTGCCAAAGGCGTCCGATGCTCTTTGAGAGTCCCAAGTTTTAGGCACTATAGGGGTGGGG